>NW_026854833.1:0-21683 GCF_026571515.1 Ruditapes philippinarum | reverse complement strand
AAAAAGGGGAAGGGGAAAACCCCCTTTGGACGATGAAATTATAAATTCAATTTAAAAAGTGCCCACCCTTGACATTCTTTTTGGGCGGGCGATGAACATTTGGCTGTTTTGAGATTTTTTTTTTAAAATCAAATGAGGGTGTAGTGGGTTTTTAAAATGACATTATTACTGGTGAGATGTTATGTGACGTTACCCCCGTATAAAAGACCCAAAAAAGGTTGAAAGTAAAGAGAATGGAGAACCCTATTCATGTTAGGCCCCCTTAAACCCTGTACGGGGGATGGAAAATAAAAAACATACTCCCCGCTTTTTTTACTATTTTTTGGGGAATCTTCGAATACATGTAGCATTAAAGGAATTGAAATGCTCATACATGTAGGAACGATGAAAAAAAGGCTATGAAAGTGAAATTGACAGAAGTTTTTCCTAAAGCAAAAAAAAGGCTTTGTACGAAGCTTTATTAAGGTCATTCTGAAAGAAAAAATGAAAGACAAAAAAACAAAACGAAAAATTGACAGAAAACAACAAAAATTCCAAAAAATTTTTTAAAAACCCAAATGGGGTTGAAAAGACCAGGGGTTTAGTGAAATTTTTTGTGAGGGAACATGAAAAAAAAAAGACCTCGATAAAAAAAACAACCAATTTTTTTGAGTTCCCTATGTCAGACATGTTAAAAAAAAGATTCCCGGCCCAATTTGAAATTGAATTTGTAGACTAACAACAAAAAAGAGCCCCAATAAAAAAATCAATTTTAAAAGTTTAATTGCCCGGGAAAAAGGAAAGTGACTGATAAATTTGGAAAACGAAAATTGGTTATGATGCAACATGGGTTAACATAAATAAAGATGTAAAGGGGGGGAAAGAAAAGACGGGGAAACCCCTTAAAAGTTCGAATCCAAAAATTTAGAAAAATTTTTAAAAATTGTCAAAAATCGGTTTGGCGTTTAAAAAATAAAAATTCGGAAAACCCATTGTTTTGATTTTTTAAAATAATTCAAATTTCTGAAAGAGAAAAGTAAAATTGATTTAAAATTAATTTAATATTGTTGTCCTTGGGGGGTGAGTACCCCTATTGGATACACATGCTTTTTGAAAAAAAACCCCTGGCCAAAAGCCCTGCCCAAAATGAAACAAAAAATATCCACCAAGGGTGAACCTGTGAAAATGATTCGGGTTGGGGAAAAAATCTCGTCCGTAAGTAACACATTTTTAAAACCTTTTTTTAATTTTTAAAAGGAGAAAAAAACCAAAAACCTGACTTTGATAAATTGAAAATAGTGTTTTTTCATTTTTTATTTGTAAAATTATAGTATTTCTCTAAAATTGTTAGACCCAGGCGAAAAGAGAAAAAAAAACCCAGCAACAAACTTGTAAAAATTTAAAAAATTTAAATTACAGAAAAATTATTAAAAAAAACTAAAAAAAAAATTACGTTTACAAATCCCTGAAGCCCCAAAAAAAAATTGAAAAAAATTAATGTCTAGTCTGATCCGGGGAATGACCCCTTTTTGAATAGCACATTTAAAAATCCAAGTTAAACCCAAGAAAAAATTTTAAAAAAAATTCCCACAAAAAATCCCCCCAAGAAAAAAATTTAAAATAACCCAAGCTCCAAAAAAATTCCTAACCCCCAAAGTTGAAAAATTTACCCCCAAATATATTAAATTAAATTAAAAGATTACGGGAATGCCCTAAAATTGGGTAAGGGTTTACTTAAAAAAATAAGTTTAAAATAAAAAATGTTCCTTATATATATTAAACTAAGAAGTTTCCAAAAAAGGGTCTTTTAAATTTTTCCCCAAGTAATATAATCAAACCAATTTCAAAATAAAGATCTTTCCCGAAGTTTCTACCCAAATATAATCCCTGAGTTTTCAAAAAACGGGTAAGAATTTAGTACATACATTTATTTTTTTTTTCAAAAAAATAGAAAAATTTGATAATTTTTAAAAATTTTCCCAAGGGGTCAGATATAAATTATATACATTAATATTTGCATAATAACATTTCCCCTTTCAAGAAAAGAAATATGAATAAAAATAAATTTTCTTTTCCCCAAAAATTCAAACAATTAACTAACAAATAACATAGGAGAAAGGTTTAAAAAAATTTTTTAATACATTCATATATATTGTTTTTACAAAAAATTAAAAACAACAACAAAAAAAAAAAACCCAAATTTAATTTTTATATAAATGCTTTTCCCAAAAAAAATTAAGCAAAACAACCCAAAAAAAAAAATCAATCATTTTCATAATAAATTTTTAAATTTAAAATCTGAAATAAAATTTTAGACACGGAAAGTCACCCCAAGGGTTTAAAATTTATTTTCCCTTTAATGTGTCTAATTTTAAAAAGACAAATTTCTTCCAAAAAAAAAGGGCTCCCCCCTAAAAAACCTTTTGATTTTTGTTTTTAATTTTTAGGGAAAAAGTGGGGGGTTTTGTGATACTAAAGACAACAACGGGCAATTTTTAAAGAGTTAGAAAACAAAAAAAATTTGCTGAATAGCAAAAAGAGCAAGGAAATCTTTCTCTTTTAGTAGGAAATTTTTTTTGATGTTTTTTAAACTTTTTAGAAAAGTAAGAAACAGGAGGTAAACCCCAATTTTTTGTCTTTTTTGGTTTAAAATTAACTTTCCAGCCCCTATGTCACTAGCTCAAACAGCTAATTAAAAGTTTTTAAAAAAATCTGGGGGCCAAGAGAACTGGTGCCCTTTTTAAAGTATAGTTTAAGGCTTTAAATGCCATTTGACATTTTGTCTTTTCCAAATAAAATTTGTTTCTTTTTTTTAACCCCAAATTTGTAAAATGTTTTCTCCCAATAAAAAAAAAAATTTTTTAAAAAATTTTAAAAAACCCCTCCCCATCCAAGAAATCGCTTTCATTTGTCTTTTAAAAAGTAGGCACGGGAAAATTTCAGGGGATAGTTTTTACCTTAGTTTTTATTGGTTTAACTTTACCCTGTCCCACAATTTTCCAAGAAATGTTAAAATTGCATGCAAATTCATTTTTTTGGAAAAGATTAACTGCCCCAATTTTAGCATCACTAAGCCCGGTAAAGGAATTGCTGTAAAGTTTTGGGGAATTTTCCCTCCCCATTATCAGAGTGATGATTGCGTATCAAGGGTTTGGTACATCCGTTTTAGACCAGATTTTCCCCATTTTTATTGGCCTCTAAAATTTTTCCCTGGTGATTTTTTCCATCCCAAAGGGCATAACTTTATATTGATACAAGCGTTGGTTTTTAAAAAAGGCTGATATTTCTTTAGCTCTATTTTTTAAGGGGAAAACTTGCCAAAAATCCTTTTAAAAATTTAAACTTTGTTCATATTTTGGGTTTTTCCCAATTTTTTTCAATAAATCATAAATTTTGGGTTTTTGGGAAAATTAAATCAGTTTTTGTTCCCGGAGTTCACTTTACGATAATCTGTAAAACATTCTATATGTTCCTTTGTTTTTGGGTTTTACAAAATAAAAATGGAGAGCTGTAATTGTTTTGGGTTTGGGTTTTCAATAAAGTCATTACCCAATAAATACTGAACTTTTTTTGTCTTGGGTACTTTTTTTTTTAAACAGGATTTTTTTCTATATGGAGTTTTTTAATTGGTTCAGGGGTTTTCAAAAATGCGTCATGATGTATTTTTTCAGCCCGGTGTGGGAATTCGGGGAAAAAAATTTTGTTCATTTTCCCTTTTAAAATAAGCTTTTTTCAGTTCATCTCTTTTTCGACGGTTCTAAGTGACAATTTTTTTCATAAAATTTTTTCAAAAATATCAGAGTTTTAAGCTTGGGCTGAAACCAGGATCAGATTTTTCAAAATTTTAAACCCCTTATTAGTTAATTGAACTTTGGTTTTTTTGGAAAGGTTTAAAAAAGATATGGGGTTAAACAATTTTGCTATTTTTTATAAAAAAATTTTCCCTTTTAAAACATATTTATTGAAAAATTTGTTTTTGCTTTCCCCTCCCAGGAGTTTTTTAAAAATATAATTAAGGTCAATGATTTTTTTTAAATAGTGAAAGGGCCCAAAGTATTTCCCTGTAATGGTTTTCCGGTTGGTTTAAAAGGGGAATACTTTATAAAGGGGTTTAAAAAACTTTTTTCCCTAAAGCTTCTCATCAAAATTGTTTTTCATTTTGCCTTTGTGTTGTTTTTTAAAACCCTAGCTAACTCACATGCTTTAGAAACCCTTTTTTCGAAAATCTATCCCATACGGGAAAGAAAATTTTAAAAAAGAAATTTTCATCCTCAAAAGTGAATTTTTTTTTAGAAGTTTTAAGGGTCTCTGACAGTGTGCCCAAATAAAATTTCAAAAGGGCTAAAACCCAAGAGTTTCCCTGAACGGGATTCTTTACAGCAAATAACAATAAATGGTTTGCCTTATCCCAGTTTTTTAAAGGGGTCAAAAAATTTTTTAAATTATCATTTTTTTCAGAGTCTGGTAAATCTCTCTAAGACCTTGACTTTAGGGTGATGAGGCTGAAGACCTATATTGAGAAATTCCCTAACTGTGCTAAAACCTGCGGGAAAAAATCCAGACATAAAATTTGCCCCTTTGATCAACTGTACTGATTTAGGAAAACCCAAACAAATGTAAAAAAATTTAAAAAAGCCCCCCTTGAAAATATTTTTTGGTTTTTAAATTTTTCTTAAAGGAAAAAGTTTTTCGGGAAAGCGCGTGGGAAGCCCCACATAATATTTAAATAAGTAGGGAAAAACCTGATTTAGTTTTTGGAAGGGCCCAAACAATTTCAATAATAATTCTACTAAAAGGTTAAAAAAAAATGAAAGAATGGTTTAAATAGTTTGGGTATTGTTGTTTAAAGGTTTTTCAAACCATCTAAAAGGGTATGACAAGATTTACAGTCCCTAATCCATCTGTTTTAAAGGGCCCAGGCAATAAAAATGATTGAAAATTTTTTATGGTAGGTTTTATTAACCCCTAAATAAACCTCCCATGGGGTTTCTTTGACCCAAGTTTAAAATATTTCCGGGCGATAGGGATTTTGGAAAAAATTTTTGGTGATTAAAAAGCCCCACTCCTTTCAGAAAGGGGAATCGGGGTGGGCCTTTTTTCTCATTAAAATCCCATTTTTTTCATAATAACAAACGGGGACTTTTTTAAAGGGTTAATTTTCACAAAAAAGGCCTTTTAAAAAAAGGAAGAAATCTTCGGGGATCATTTTTTTTTCCCTGGATAAGCTGTGCCCTTGACAGTGTATCATGACCTTGATTTTTAGATTTTGGGTTTTTGAAAAGTTCCTTTTTAAAGGCATCTGTTTTAAAGTTTAAAGGCAGAGTTGGAGGGGAGAAAAATTTTTAAATTTCTTTTCAAAAAAACTGCCCTTTTAAAAGTATAGCTAAGTCAATATCTGAAAAAAAAATTGTTTTTTTTGAAGGCCCTTCTTCCCATAGCTCGGTAACTGCAAAAACGAAGGTTTAAAGGTCGGGAATTTTCCCTGCTCAAGGGGGTAAGGGTATCTAAATCCAAAAAGGGAGTGCCCATTTAAACAAGTGGTTTAAAACCCATCCCTTATCTCCAGTTTAATTTCCATTATTAGAAATAAATGAACATTTAAAAGGGTAAAAAAAGATTTATACCTAAGCCACCGGCCCGGGAACCCAAATCTAAAGGACAAATAAATATTTGGGGAGGAACATTTGGGAAAAAACCCCCCACTCTACCCCCTAAATAAGGACACTAGACCCAGAAAAAAGGGTCTTCTCAAAAAAAAAGGCAGTGAAATTGCTAAAATAAGAGTTTGAGAAGCCCCTGTGTTTTTAAAATTTTAAATGGGAGTAGGTGGGAAGTATCCCCGGGATAAGTGCCCCCGGAAACCCTTCCCGGGAAAGGAAGGGTTTCAAAAATTTTCCCCATTATGGGAATAGACTTGGGTTCTTTAAACCTTTCCCAAAAGGGGCTTTTTTATCAATACAAGACTGAGGTTCAGACCTTGAAGTGGTAAAACCCGTGGGTTTGGCCTATCCTTGTTTTTTGCCTCCTTTTTTAAGGGAAGCAATCAAAATAAGATGTCCAAATTTTTTTTGGGAAAAATTCATGTAGGACGAGGGTAAGGGACTAGACTTTTTTGTTCATCAGAAAGACTTTGGTTTGGGGGTATTTGAGACTAGATAAGGGCCCGATAAATTAAACCCGAACTGAACTTGGAAAATTAAAAAGTTTAGGGTGTGGACTTCCCTTATTTTAAAAAAAAGAGACTTTTTTGGGTTTTAAAAAATAATCATCGCTAGAGGGCGCTTTTTCTAAAATTTCTACCTGGTTTTTTTATCTAAAAAGACTTAACATCAGAGTGAAAAACCAACCCTTTAAATCTTTCCAAATAACATGAGCTGTTTTAAGGCCCTTTTTTGATTTTTATTAATTTTCCTTTTGATGAACCCCCGATCCCAAAAAATTGGGTTTTTTTCTCTTTCAAAAATTTGAAATGGGGTTTTACCAATTTTTTTTCTTAGAATTTTTAAATTTTTTCCCGTAGGCCTCTGGTACAACTATAACTTTCAGAAATTTAAATTTTTTTACATTATATAATTAAAAGCTTTGGTTTAAAAAGTAAAATTGTGTATAGATTTCACGAAACTTTACCCGTTAAGAGTCTGTTTAAAAAATAATGTTCCCGTGCTTCCTTTGGCCCTTTTAAATTTTCAAACCAAAAACCCTTTTTAAAAAGAAAAAAATATTTCAATTCTTTTTCTTGGGAAGGTGGAACCAAACCCAAAATTTTTAGTGAAAACAATTTTGAAATTTTTCTATGTTCCAAAAATGATTTGCTTTCTTTTTATTTCTAATTCTTCAAATTTTTTAAATGAAAATTTTCTTTTCTTTTCTTTTTCTAATTTTTCTCTTCCTTTTTTTTTTCAAACTGCCCTTTTCCCTTTTTTTTTTTCCCTTTTTTTTTTTTTAACAGTAACCCGCCCCTTTCTTCCCCTTTTTTTTTCTAAATGTCTTTCTTCCCTTTTTTTTTCTAACTGTAAAAAAGGGCCCTTTTTTCCTTTCTTTTTTTTAAATTTCATTTTTTTTTAGTTCAAATTTAAATTGAAATTCAAGGGTCTTTTATTTAATTTCAGAAAAATTTTAGAGTTTTTTCAAAAATGTGAAAAAAAAGTGCATCTTCTTTCCAAAAAAATTTTATCCACAAAATAATGGGGAAACAGAAAATTTTTTTAAATTTTTTTTTTTACCCCCTTAAGATTTAATTTTGATAAATTATACTTTTTTTTCAAAATGGGGCAAAACAGTTTTTTTAGCCAAAACTAATACCCCCTGGGAAGGTTTAGCTACAAACTTTTCTAAAAAATTTTAAAAGGGCATGGGCTGGGTTTTGGTTGGGTTTTTAAAATTAAAAAGTGATGGTTTCAAAAAAATTTAAAAAAAAAGGGAAATTAATAGAACAACTATGATATCAACTCAGATTTATAAAAACGGTAAAAATAAAAAGTAAAAAAAACAGTAAAAAATTTCCAATATTTGTAGCCAAAAAAAATTTTTATTTCCCCCGGGGGGAAACCCCCCCCAAAAATTTTGTTTAAAAGCCGGGGTAAAGAGAAAGAAAAACCAGCAACAACTTTTAAAAAATAACAAATTTTTTTACAGAAAAAATTTTTAAAGAAAAATAAAAAAACAAAATTTCGTTTACAAAAACCCGAAGTCCCCAAATTTTTAAAAAAAGTAAAATTTAATGTCTAGTCCCGGGTCCCGGAATGATCCCTTTTTTTTTTGCACAGTTTTAAAACCCAAATTTAAATTTCCCAAAAACATTTTTAAAAAAAATTCCACAATAAAATACAAGAATAAATTAATAATCCCAAACTCCAATAAAACACTTAAAATTTTAAATTAAATTAAAAATCCAAATATATTGATGACTTAAAAGATTTTTGATGACTAAAAAGGTAAATGTGACTTAAAGATAAAATTAATGAAAAAAATTTCCTTATATATATTAACTAAAAGTTTCCAGAAAGGGCTTTATGTTTTAAATAAAACATAATTAGCAATTCAACAATTTAAAAATCATTCCAGAAGTTTTCTATCTAAATATAATGCAAAGAGTTTTCTACAACAGGTAAGAAATTCTATAATACATTTTAAAATTTATGTTCTTAAAAATAGAACAATGATAATATTGGAAATACCCAATGGTCAGATATAAAATTTTATAATGTAAAAATGTTGATTTCTAACAATATGTTTTTTACTGTTATAGATAGTTAAATGATTTTTATGTGGTTTTATGTTTAAGGGTGGTTGAGTGGAATCTATATTTTCTGTTTTTTCATATGCCCAATATCAAAAACTTACCAAAATACCCTTTTTCATGATATTTTATATTGCTGAATATAGAAAATATTTAAATATTTAGGGTCATTTTTTTTGTTTTTAATTTAGATTTTTGAATGCATTGACCGGGTTTAAAATTTTTTTAAATGCCCAATGCACGGCTCAGCAGAATTTCCAATGCGCAAACGGGCCTTTACCAGTTTGGGTACAAACAACCATTTGGCTTGAAAACTACCTTGGGGAGAAGTTGGTTTTGGGAGCCTGTAACAAAAACAGAGAGCTTTTAAAATGCCCAAAAGTTGAGATAGGACAGCAAACTACAGAACAAAGATTTTGACTGGGCTTAAACCATAAAAAAGGAAAATGAAAGCGGGTAAAGGAGAATAATGCCTTCATAAACAGTTATAAAACAAAGGAAGAGTCGATGCAGTATTTAGAGGTGATTAACTTTTTGCTAAACCCTGTCCAAGCCCCCAGTTTTTTTCTCCCTTATCTCTTGTTTTTTGGGGAAAAAAAAATATTGAAATATTTTGAAATTTTGGGAAAAAGTAAAAACGGGGAAGTTTAGATTTTTGGGGAAAACTGATGTTTTTAAGAAAATTTTTGTTGGGGGAGGCTTTTATGGCCTCGTTTTTATAAATGGCTGTCCTTTCATTTTTATCATTTTTAAAATTTTTAAAATTTAAATTTTTACAATTAGTCATAAAATTTTTAACCCTGGTTTTACTAAAATAACTGCCCCAACTTTGTACTGGCAAAAACATTGAGTTTCATTTTAACCCCTTTCCAGTAAAAAAAATGTAAAAAGTGTTTTTTTTGATAAACATAATTTTGAAAAAAATTTTACTTACTTAGTTTTTGTGTACTTTTTTAAAACAGCTTAATACTATAATAATGAAAAAGTTTTTTTTGTATTTTCAGTCTTTTCCATAGAAATAAAATTTAATTTTTTTTATAAAGGAATGTTTTTCTTTTAAAAGATAAAAATTTTTAAAAAAGTTTTTATACTTTTACAGATTTAAAGCTTCCCCCACGCAAACTTGAACATGAGAATGCTGATTTAAAATTCTTTTAAAAACATTGTTTTAAAGTCAGGGGATTGAAAGAGTCAAAAGAAAAAACTGATAGAATACTCAATTTGCAAGAAAAAAATTTCCATGCATTGTTTCAACCCCGGTATGTTTTTCTATAAAGATAATTTAAAAATTGATTTAAAAAGTGCTGGAAAAGAAAAATTATACTAAAAAAATAACTGACAATTAACTGGATTTTCTCAATTAAATTTTATTGGCAACCCAAGTTTCAATAATTCGTTCAGGACAAATAAACATGAAAAAAATAAAAAATTTAAAAACAATTTCATCAGGAGGATAATGTAAATTTTAATATGTAAGCGACGTCAATGATGTTAAACTTGACAATATTTTTCAATCTAAACTAAATTGACTGTTTTGACGTCACTTAGAGTGACGTCCCTGTATTTATTAACATTGCGCGTTTTTACTGACGTCATTTCCATATCAATATTTTCATTAACCTCCTGACCATATTGTAAAAACTGGTAGAGGTTAAAATTAAATTACATAAATTAAAACAAGGTTAGTTATTATAGTTCTTACTGTTTTATATTAGTTCATATTTTATACATGTATTAGATTTAGACTGACTGAAATTAGATATAATTTGACAGTCAGATTTAAGCAATTATATGCATTAATCCAACATCTTTTCAGAGCTATAAAGCCATTCAATGCCCCTTTATAGAATCTTGCGAATATTTTCTTCATATTTTTAATTTTTTAAATTTGGCAAGCTTTAGAGTTGAAATTAACGTTTAGCTTTTCATATTAAAATAAAAAAAATTTCTTTAGCTGCTAACATTTGATGTCTTTTATATGCTAAAAATCTTTGGGGATGTATTAGGGTATGGTGGATAATGTACATCCGTCTGTTGTTTACATATTCAAATAACATTAGGGAGGCAATCTAACTAATAGCAGTTCATCCAATAACCCTGAAAACATTAAAAATTTTAAATTTTTTACATAATCAAATGAATCAGTGAATCACTTTAAATGGAAGACTTGCAAAGGATAATAAAGGAAATATGTTCTGAATTACTTTGAAAAAATTGATTTTTTTTTTAATGCAAATTTTAAGTCCGATTTGAGTGAAAAGAGTGTAAATCTTTTCATTTTGGGGGTCATTTTGCACAATAAAAAAGATTGATTATGGGAAAACAAAAAAATAATGTTTGAAAATTGCACAAAATTAAATTGGTTTCCTGGACAAAAATTTCCAAGATGGTACCGAATTTATTTGAAAAATATTTTCAGTTTCCTCATTTAAAAAAAACCTCAGTGGAGGTCCCTTTAAAAACAAAAAGAAAATGCCCATTTTTTCCATTTTTGGGCCAGTTTTGTTTTCCATCAGTTTGTCTATAGACAATTGGTTTCCGACAGATAACTGTTGAAGTATGTCAGTGATTGAGTTTGTATTTGGCATGTAAGTTTGTCATATCAAAACTTAGGTCAGGTCCGATTTTTGCTGCAATCAACTCATTGGATTTATGCCTCCTTTTAATCAATGTGTAAGTGAAATGATTGCTTTTCACAGCATATACTTTGAAGGATTTCAGTGATTGTGCTTATACTTAGCATGTAAGAATATTAAGGTCAACTTTAATTTTGGCTGCAAACAACTAATTATTAATAGAGTTATGCCACTTTTTAAGCAATTTGTAATGTGAAATTTTTAGTTTCTGCAGAATTATTTCGCATGCAAGTATGTTTTTTTTTAACATTTGATGGGAAAAAGTCAATTAATCTGAGACATTTTTCAAAACAACAATTTTGCTATCTTTCTTTTCGGCACATTTTAGTCCATGAGACCTTTAATTTGCCATCAGATTATATTTTATTTTCGTTTTTTAGTAGGAGATCTTGTTTATCTAAAGTGGGAAAAGTGTTTAGAGTTAAAATTTAAAAATTATGGAACCCCTTTTGAAAATAAAATTTTATCCTTATTACTATATTGTATATGATTAAAAAATATTTTGATATTGAGGGAATTTGTATCTTAACTATTGCTATATTTTTAATTTTTTGGGGAAAAAACGGAATATTAGTATACTGGAGTATTTATATATCATAAATTATATCAACATAAAGTATGTTTATGAAAGCTTTTTAGGGCATTCCGTGGCTCGAGTGGATAAGGTCGTTGACTTTCAAATTCACTTGCCCCTCACCGCTGTGGGTTCGAATTCCCCGGACAGGGGACTTTGGTTCTTTCATTTGTGAGGAAGCTAATTCCAGCTTACCTTATGAAACATCGGTGGGGTTCTACTCAGGTGCCTGTTTGTGCCTTGAAAATAATGCACGGCGAAGGGGCACCTGAGGTCTTCCTCCACCAGTTTAAGCTGGGGAATGTCGCTATATGAACCTCATATACTGTGTAGATGTGATGTAAAACCCAAAACAAAACAAACAAATTATAAAAAAAATCTTTTCTGCTCATTTACATGTTGGTTTAAAAAGAAGTCGCATTACCATTCCGTCGGACAACGGTGGAGATTAGACTGCACACAGTACCTCCAGCTTGATGACTACCAGAGAATATTAAGCCTAAACCTAGCAGATGATCCATATGTAGCTGACCTTCTTACAGGTGGCAGATAGTAGGATAGCAGAAGCTAGAGAGGCAGGTCACTGAACTAGGGGGACAAAAAATGAGATTTCTTGATTAGAAAAAATGGCCAGTTTTTTAGACAACAGGTAAATTTATATGTCTGAACTAAGGTAAAACGCAAGGTTTAGGATTGATAATTACCAGTAATTTTCCTCACTTAAAAAAAGTCCCAATATCAAGGGGGCTGTTCCCCTTACTTTCTTGTCTCTCAAAATTATGCAATTTTGCAGTATCATATACCATTTGAATTGTAAAAACAGTTTAAGTACCCACCATTTTCTTATATAATCCTTATTTAACCCTTACCCTGCTGAAAACTGAAAGTGATGAGCCTTTGCACCAGTCTATAAGCCAGACCAGTCTGTGCAAATTGCAGTCTGATCAGGCTCTATAGCTGTTTGATAACTCAATTTTGTATCCCCTTTACTTTTGAATAGACTGTTATAAATCTAAATCAGAGCTAATTTGTAACAAAAATTTCAGCAGATTTAAGTGTTTGATTGTTTATATCATATTGAAGCAAATGTTAAGTTTTGACAAGTAATTTCACACTTTACCCGGGGTTTCCCTCATATTTTTCCATGGTAACTTTACGTGTTTAACGAAGACAACCAAAAAAGTTAGAAGAATAAAATTCTGGAAAATTACTTTAAATTATTGTAGAACAAAAGACATGTTCAATTACATCATAGTTTATTCCATTTTTAAATGTTTACATTGAGACCAAACAATCAATCTTGCTGCCTAGTGAAGTAAAAGTTGTTTTATTCATATTTCCCAAGGAGCAAAAACATTTAAAATCGTTTTCAAAAGCAAAAAAACAATTAGTAACCTTTATTATTTAGTACATCTATACCTAGCCTCATCTTGCAAGTGGGGATATCTCTGTGCGTTTATCAAATTACTTTTCAATGGTTGTTTAAAACATAAAAATTATGAAAACTAAAAAGTAAAAATGGGGTTGAAATAATTTATTTTGCTCTCATCTGAATAGGATACGTTTTCTCAGATGTATATGTAACATTTTGATATGATAACAATAAGAAAGTGAAAGTAAAACTCCTGAAAGGTGCATAAAGTCTTGGAGGCACTTGAGGCTGGTTTATGCCCAATACCTTTGGAAGTATGGGTAACACGGAAAATATGAGGCACCAGTACTATAATATATTTAAAACTAGGCCAATCAGAGGTCTTCCTCCACCAGGAAAAAAGCTGGAAAAGTTGCCATCTGACCTGTAAACATTTTGGCACCACTGAAAAAATTCCACACACAAAAAGAAACAAAAAACAAAAATGCAATTATTTTTTAGTGTGAATTAAAACTTTAGGAAAATTTGTTTAGTATTCTTACATATGAAACCAGTAACATCTGCTATGTAACAGACTGTCAATAATTATTAATATGACTGTGATGATATGTAATGCTGTAAACTATTTGGACAAGAAACAACAAGAAATCAGTTTTAGATTGTAAGTCATAAACTAAGTGTCCCAAAGTTTTTCTGATTTTATTAAATAAGTAGAAATCAGTTGATTTTGTATGTGTGGCTAATTTGTGATTAAAGGCACATTATACCTGAGAAAAAAAAACATTCTTTAGAAAAGGTCAAACATGTGTTCAAATAATGATTTAATGCTGAATTTTGAGGCATTATATGGTTTAACAACTGAAGAAAGTTGTTAAAGGTAGCAAAATGTGAATAAAGTAGTATTTCGTCTTCCATACAAATGCCTTGTAACTGTAATTATACCAAAATTTCGCCAAAGTGGAAAAAGAAGCAAATGATAGTTCATTCATATGACCAATGAGTAACATTATTGAAAACTGTAACAAGATAAAAATATAAAATGCCCTAAGGCATAAAAATAGCATTTTGTGGGGCTTAATGGGCCTTTAAAGTAACACCTTGCAGTGAAGTTTCTAAATTTCTTTTTACTATCTAATGGTAAGTTTACTGATGAATATATGGCTCATCAGAGAAATAGAGAATAACAGGTTACTGTCTTTTTGAGAAAGGGTTTCTCAGACGAGGTTAGATATGGTCCTGGAAGGGGCGAGGCTTGCCGAGCCCCTTCCGGACCATATCTAGCCGAGTTTGAGAAATCCCTTCCTCAAAAGACAGAACCTGTTATTTTTTTTTATCATGCCTCTATTATGAACTTTGCATCTTATTTTTTAAATTCGGGGCGCTAAATTTCTGAAAGCTACGCGGTAACCACAAGAGGGTTTTACGCCAAAAAAAAGTAAGTCCGAGGGTTTTACCAATAATTTTATAACACAACACACACAATTTTTGGTACAATCTGTTTTAACAATTTATTTACTGTGTATTATCATAAATATTCAGCAAAGTCAATTAAACAGTACCAACAATAAACATCATCAATGCTGATCTGGCGTAGGAACATAGTGTTCTCAAGTCACTGACTGAGAAAGGTTGATGTTCTCAGACAGGCTTTATCAGGCAGTTGTCATAGTAATGGCATGATAAAATACAAACATCTGTATTGATTTTTAGCTCACCTGTCACAAAGTGACAGGGTGAGCTTTTGTGATCGCTTTTCGTCCGGCGTCCGTCCGTCCGTCCGTCCGTCGTCCGTCGTCCGTCCGTAAACTTTTGCTTTAAATGACATCTTCTCATAAACCACTGAGCCAATTTCATCTAAACTTCACAGGAATGTTCCTTTGGTGGTCACCTTTAAAAATTGTTCAAAGAATTTAATTCCATGCAGAACTCTGGTTGCCATGGCAACCGAAAGAAAAATCTTTAAATATCTTCTTTTAAACAACCCTAAGAGCTAGAGCTTAGATATTTGGCATGAAACATCTTCTAATGAGTGTCTACCAAGTTTGTTCAAATAAAAGCCCTGGGGTCAAAATTGGCCCCGCCCCGGGGGGTCATTGATTTTCCCTATATACATATAGTAAAAACTTAAAAAATCTTCTTTTAAAGAACTGTAAAAGCTAGAGCTAAGATATTTGGCATGGAACATCTTCTAGTGAGTGTCTACCAAGTTTGTTCAAATAAAAGCCCTGGGGTCAAAATTGGCCCCGCCCCAGGGGGTCATTGATTTTCCCTATATGCATATAGTAAAAACTTAAAAAAATCTTCTTTTAAAGAACTGTAGGAGCTAGAGCTTAGATATTTGGCATGAAACATCTTCTAGTGAATGTCTACCAAGTTTGTTCAAATAAAAGCCCTGGGGTCAAATTGCCCCGCCCAGGGGGTCATTGATTTTTCCCTATATGCATATAGTAAAAAACTTAAAAAAATCTTCTGTTAAAGAACCCAAAGAGCTAGAGCTAAGATATTTTGGCATTAAACATCTTCTAGTGAATGTCTACCAAGTTTGTTCAAATAAAAGCCCTGGGGTCAAAATTGGCCCCGCCCTGGGGGTCATTGATTTTTCCCTATATGCATATAGTAAAAACTTAAAAAATCTTCTTTTAAAGAACCGTAACAGCTAGAGCTTAGATATTTGGCATAAAACATCTTCTAGTGAATGTCTACCAAGTTTGTTAAAAAAAAAGCCCTGGGGTCAAAATTGGCCCCGCCCCAGGGGGTCATTGATTTTCCCTATATGCATATAGTAAAAACTTAAAAAATCTTCTTTTAAAGAACTGTAAGAGCTAGAGCTTAGATATTTGGCATGAAACATCTTCTAGTGAATGTCTACCAAGTTTGTTCAAATAAAAAGCCCTGGGGTCAAAATTGGCCGGCCCCAGGGGGTCATTGATTTCCCTATATGCATATAGTAAAAACTTAAAAAATCTTCTTTTAAAGAACCGTAAGAGCTAGAGCTTAGATATTTGGCATGAAACATCTTCTAGTGAATGTCTACCAAGTTTGTTCAAATAAAAGCCCTGGGGTCAAAATTGGCCCCGCCCCAGGGGTCATTGATTTTCCTTATATGCATATAGTAAAAACTTAAAAAAATCTTCTTTTAAAGAACCCAAAGAGCTAGAGCTAAGATATTTTAGCATGAGACATGTTTCTAATGGGTGTCTACCAAGTATGTTCAAATAAAAGCCCTGGGGTCAAAACTGGCCCCGCCCCGGGGGTCATTGATTTTCCTTATATACATAGCAAAAACTTGAAAATCTTCTTTGAAAAAACCCAAATAACTAGAGTTTAGATATTAAGCATGAAACATCTTTAAGTAAATATCTACAAAGTTTGTTCAAATAAAAAGCCCAGGGGTCAAAACTGGCCCTGCCCGAGGGGTGTCATTGTTTTTAACTATATGTGTATAGTAAAAAACTTAAAAAATCTTCTTTTTTAAAAAACCCAATGAGCTAGAACTTAGATATTTTGCATGAAACATCTTCTTATGGGTGTCTACCAAGTCTGTTCAAATAAAAGCCCTTGGGTAAAAATTGGGCCGGGGGGGGGGGGGGGGGGCTATATACAGGTGAGCGACCTCAGGGCCATCATGGCCCTCTTGTACTGTATTCTGGCACATATGCTGCTTGATTCTTCATGTAATGAATGTGCATTGATGTGACATTCATACCACTATTCTTAAGAAAGGGAAAATAACTGTTTTGGTGTTGATGGTCAGATTTTCTTTAAGCATTTTACATGTATATTAAAATGAATAATGTGTGCATGTGTTTTACTGGTGGATTGTACCACCCTGATTGATTGTGTAATGTTGTATTCACATGGGTACATGTTTTCATTTGCCCAAAGTTCAGATTTTTATGCCCCCACCATGTAATGGCCGGGGCGTATAGTGTTACCCTGTTCCATCCTTCCGTCATTCTGTCATTCCGTCATCATCAGTTTCCGTTCATTATCTTAGTAACGGTTGCACACATTCAACTTAAATTTGACATATGGATATGTAATGAGAAAATACAGGTCAAGTTCGAATTTGGTCATGGTTCGATGATTTTTGGCAGAGTTATGCCCCTTTTACTTAAAAATAATATGAAATTTTCAGTTTCCGTTCATTATCTCCCCAACGGTACAACACATTCAACTCAAACTTGACATATGGATATGTCATGATAAAATACAAGTCAAGTTCGAATTTGGTCATGGTTCGATGATTTTTGGCAGAGTTATGCCCCTTTTACTTTGAAAATAATATGAAATTTTCAGTTTCCGTTCATTATCTCCTCAACGGTACAACACATTCAACTCAAACTTGACATATGGATATGTCAAAGGAATGCGCAGGTCAAGTTTAAATTTTGTCATGGTTCAATGATTTTTGGCAGAGTTATGCCCCTTTCACTTTGAAAATAATATGAAATTTTCAGCTTCAGTTCATTATCTCCCCAACGGTAGTACACATTCAACTCAAATTTGACATATGGATATGTCAAAGGAATGTACACGTCAAGTTCGAATTTGTCATGATTTGGTGATTTTTTGCAGAGTTATGCCCCTTTCACTTTGAGAAAAGTAATGAAATTTTCAGTTTCTGTTTATTATCTCCCCACCGGTACAACACATTCAACTCAAATTTGACATATGGATATGTTTTTTGGAATGCCCAGGCCAAGTTCGAATTTTGTCATGGTTCAATGATTTTTGGCAGAGTTATGCCCCTTTCACTTTGAAAATAATATGAAATTTTCAGTTTCTGTTTATTATCTCCCCACCGGTACAACACATTCAACTCAAACTTGACATATGGATATGTCAAAGGAATGCGCAGGTCAAGTTCAAATTTTGTCATGGTTCAATGATTTTTGGCAGAGTTATGCCCCTTTCACTTTGAAAATAATATGAAAATTTTCAGTTTCTGTTTATTATCTCCCCACCGGTACAACACATTCAAACTCAAATTTGACATATGGATATGTTTTTGGAATGCCCAGGCCAAGTTCGAATTTTGGTCATGGTTCAATGATTTTTTAGCAGAGTAATGCCCCTTTCACTTTGAAAATTTAATATGAAATTTACAGTTCTGTTCATTATCTACCCAACAGTGTTACATATTCAACTCAAATTTGACATATGGATATGTCAAAGGAATGGGCAGGTCAAGTTGGAATTTGGTCATGGTTTGATGATTTTTTGGCAGAGTTATGTCACTTTCACTTTGAAAATAATATAGATACATCTTAGGAATAGGCAGTTTAAGTTTGAATTTGGTCGTAGTTCAATGATTTTAGACAAACTTATCTTTCTTGAATGTTGGAAAAATTTTGAACTTTCAGTTTCAGCACTCATACTTTTGTGGAAATGTATGTAGCCATTATTTTGGCTACAAATATGAAATATGCTATTTTCAAAAGGTTAAGACTGAATAATTTCAGTGCCTTGAACATTGTATGGAAATGGTTTATGTTAACATTGAAAAGTTTTAATGGCTTTGAACTTAAAATGAAAAAAAATAATTTGTGCAAACAAATTTGGAACTAAATATTATAACATCTGAAATTTTGGCTGCATGTGGGGGGGGGGGGGGGGGCATCCGTTGGCATGATGACACATTTCTAGTTTATACTTTTCTATATAAAACTATTTAAAATAATGTTTTTTCAGTTTTCAGGTTTTCTGATATTAAAAATTTGCGCCCATGTATTCAACCCACTCTTTATATAGGGTTAACGCATGTTTTTCCGTGTTATAACGTCTGCAGAGTCCCGAGGAACGGTTGGTGCCCGAGCCCGGTAGGGCGAGGGCTCCAACTGTTCCGAGGGACTCTGCAGACTTTATAACACGAAATAAATGTGCGTTGACGCTATTATAGCATAAAATTTTAAAACAGATTCATGATGTATATTTAATACAAAACACATACATTAAATCCTTGTGCTTGGACAGTATTTATCCAGTTCTACATGTTTTATGTATGCGTTTTATTTTTCTGGGGCCAACAAGTTTGGAAATACTTGTAAATGCTCAGAACCGAACGAAATATCGATTTTTAATTGATTAAACAAAGCTTAACATCGGAGATTTATTTACTCAAGAAAAAAACAACATTAAATTACTCTACCCAAGGCAAAACATGACTCCAGAAATTCCTAGAATGATTTCAGATTGACGCAAGAAAACAGATCAGTGACATCAGAATCTTTTTTTTCAAGCACACAAGTTTATAAAAAAATCAGGCACTAAACATCATTCTCTCAAGAAATATAAAGAGCATTTGTGTAAACATCAATAAAACAACATTTTCTCATATTCATTTTGTGTTATCTAATGTTTTGTAAGTAAATCGGAGGGTTAAATTGAATGACAGATATTTGTTTGTTTACATTGACAGCTGTCCGTTTCTTAGAAAGGGCGACAACCAAGATTAGCGGCTATGTCTATACGCCGTGTTTCCGGCATAGTTACTTGAATGCTGCTCGCCACTTTGCGATTGAGGCCCTCAAATCAATAATTTCAATATGACAAGAGGGCATGACTCTGGAAAACAGGTCAAATCGTCATTTTTTGTTTGTTTAATGGGCCCTGTATGTATTTCGCATAGGTAAAACCGGGCTATAACAAGAGCGCGTGACTATGTTAACGCATGGTTTTGGTCCCGTTATAGCATGGGCAAAAGAGGGAAAAATAGCCGATTTTATGCTATAATGCCTGTTAAAATACAGTGTTTCACAATCAATTCAAGCCATACACACCATTAGAAATGTGCCCCCACTGTAGAAGGGGCATTTACATTTTCCCTTGTCCGTCCATCTGTCCATTCATCTGTCTGTCCGTCCATCTTTTGTGTCTCATGTGTAGCTCACTTGTGCAATTAAATTCATTTATTGTATTATAGGAGTATTTAAAACTGTCTTCACTACATTTATATGTTTCCAGTGGGTCTCCTTTTTTTGGAAAGCATTAAATATAGAAGTAAAGATTTGCTTTCCAAACATCTGATAATTAACAAGACTAGGCATAATAAAATCAGGACCAGGTATTCCAGTAATATTTTTGTTCTTTAAAAGTTAAATATAAAAGTATTTCTTCTATTGTTTGAAACACATCTGTATGAACAAATCTTTAGTAGCTTTGTATTTGGTTTGTTTATGTCTTGAAAACATAGTTTGTAACTTCGTACATTGCTTATTGAAATGATATATAATATCTTTAAGCTGTCAATCTTTTTTGCCGAGTAGGATGATTAAGTGCTTCATAATATTCAATGTCTAAAGATATAATATATAACCTCAAATGAGGCAAAATTTATAATTTAGCTTCATGATGAATGTATTTGAAATTTTCCATTAGGATTTTGTTATCAAATAAAACTCCCTCAAAATGTGAAAGGGGAACTAATATAGATTGCAGTGTTATATAGAATACAAATATTTTTACAGTTACTCCCCTTTGTAAGTTTTTTTTTCTCTTTACTTTTCTGTTTTGAACAAAACTTATAACCTCCCCACCACATATTTTGAGGATTGTGGAAATACCTGTAAGAAAACAATCAAAGATTGCATGTGAGGTTGAAACATGTTATTCCATTAAAATTATATAATTATCCATGACAAATCTAATTAATTTCCAACCATATTTAACACAATTACAACCTCAAAATTAATATAAAATAATATAAAATATAAAAGAATAAAAATGTGTGTTCTAAAGACCATTGATCTGTGTAATAAATTGTTTACAAGATACAAATTTCAAAATTTCCAAACTGGTACAGTTTGTATATTGCTGTCTATCTGCTGTATACCCAAGATGTCATTTATGAAATTGGTTAAAAATTCATTTCCATACACATGTAGTGAATATTGTCCCAACCCAATGCACAATAAAGAGAACATAGTCTTCAAAGGTTAATGAAATATTTTGACTTTTTGTTACATTGTAGTCTCAAATAACTGAAGACTTGATATGATTTTTTTAAGCTGGCAGGGCCTTCTATTTACAAATATTGTCCCCACTAAGAAAATATGTATTTATTTTTACCCCTCTATATCTGCCATAGGTAAAGAGACTGTTAACAATATCCTATTGATTTATTTAATAATCAACAACATGAGTAATGTCACTATTGTATATGTTAGCAAAAATTCCCCTAAGAAAAAAGGCAAGCAACATGAAAATTCCCCCTATTACAGGGAGAAAGCTCTATCTTTATTATAATGGAAAACACTATTTTGGCCCAAAATTTTGTACATTTGATATGAAATTAACTTTTTTTCATTAAGATTATATCAATATTTGCTAATTTACATTATACAAATGTATTCAGTTTAGCAGATGAAGGAAATAAACAGAATGGATGCCTATATTATATCTAAATATTCAAACCTGTCACAAAAATTAAGTTAATTATATTAAAGGACGAGTTTGTATTTATATTTTGTGACCATATTTTATATATAGTCAATATACTCTGTTTATTCATTGATTATTATTAAAATGCTAAAAATATTAACATTTTGTTTTGTAGACAGTCCCTTGATTTAGCATTGATTATTTAATGATGATAAATACACTAAATGAACTTAAACCTGTAGTCAACCTACTAATAATATATTTACATTTCCCTTGACCAATATTTGCTGAAATACTAAAATGAAAAGTTTTACTACACTAAATGTTTTATGAGAATGAAAAAATTTCCAATTAAGACCTCTGCCTATTGCACCCCTTGATTGGATCCTCTTTTCTAGATTTTAGAACCTAATGTAAATTTTATTTCAAAACTTAATACTTTCAGATTTATATGGCAAATTTCCTATTCAAGATTAAAGGTGTATTGTGCCTCTTTTTATA
>NW_026854832.1:0-93009 GCF_026571515.1 Ruditapes philippinarum | reverse complement strand
AGTATTATTATATTAAGTTATACCTACATCAAATTGACTTATATAAGAAAATCCCAACAAATTTCATTGAAAATTAAGAAATAATGGCTAATTTTCTATAATGCCTTATAAATAACTTTACCACACTAAATCATTGAAAATTTGGGTAAGTTTACCTAGTTATAACCTTTTGGTCACTGAAACAAAGTAAGTAAAGCCAAATAATGTTATACTATCAAGTAACTACTACATCTAATTGACTAAAATAAGAAAACCCCATTGAATTATATTGACAATGAAGAAAGATAGGGTAAATTTTCTATGATGCCTATTTGTTCAAGTAAATACATTACATCTTTAACAAGAACTGTCGGAGGACAGTAACGCTCGACTATTCGAAAATTTGTCACAAGGGTGTTTCATTGAGTATAATAATGCTTACCTATATGAATACATAAAATTGTCTGAAAAGGTACAAACCCTTCAAGTTTCAATACATTCCCTTCAGTAGTTATGGAGATACAAGCTTACACACAAAAACTTAACCAAGAATTTTTGAATCGAAAAAGGGGCATAATTATGCGAAAAAGTAAATCAGAGTTATGGGACTTGTGCAAATCATCTTAGATAATCACAGACAACAAGAGTGTGAAGTTTCAATCCATTCCCTTCAGTAGTTATGGAGATACCAGCTTACACGCAAAAATTTAACCAAGAATTTCTAAGTCAAAAAAGGGGCATAATTATGCAAAAAAGCAAATCAGAGTTATGGGACTTGTACCAATCATCTTAGATAATCACAGAGACCAAGTGTGTGCAGTTTCAATCAATTCCCTTCATTAGTTATGGAGATACCAGCTTACACGCAAAAACTTAACCAAGAATTTCTAAGTCGAAAAGGGGGCATTATTATGTAAAAGAGCAAAGCAGAGTTATGGGACTTGTACCAATCATCTAAGATAATCACAGAGACCAAGTGTGTGCAGTTTCAATCCATTCCCTTCATTAGTTATGGAGATACCAGCTTACACGCAAAAACTTAACCAAGAATTTCTAAGTCGAAAAAGGGGCATAATTATGTAAAAAAGCAAATCAGAGTTATGGGACTTGTGCCAATCATCTTAGATAATCATAGAAAACAAGTGTGTGAAGTTTCAATCCATTCCCTTCAGTAGTTATGGAGATACCAGCTTACATGCAAAAACTTAACCAAGAATTTTTTAAGTCAAAAAAGGGGCATAATTATGCAAAAAAGCAAATCAGGGTTATGGGACTTGTACCAATCATCTAAGATAATCACAGAGACCAAGTGTGTGCAGTTTCAATCCATTCCCTTCATTAGTTATGGAGATACCAGCTTACACGCAAAAACTTAACCAAGAATTTCTAAGTCGAAAAAGGGGCATAATTATGTGAAAAAGCAAATCAGAGTTATGGGACTTGTGCCAATCATCTTAGATAATCATAGAAAACAAGTGTGTGAAGTTTCAATCCATTCCCTTCAGTAGTTATGGAGATACCAGCTTACATACAAAAACTTAACCAAGAATTGCTAAGTCGAAAAAGGGGCATAATTATGTAAAAAAGCAAATTGGAGTTATGGGACTTGTGCCAATCATCTTAGATAATCACAGAGAACAAGTGTGTGAAGTTTCAATCCATTCCCTTCAGTAGTTATGGAGATACCAGCTTACACGCAAAAACTTAACCAAGAATTTCTAAGTCGAAAAAGGGGCATAATTATGTAAAAAAGCAAATCAGTGTTATGGGACTTGTGCCAATCATCTTAGATAATCACAGAGAACAAGTGTGTGAAGTTTCAATCCATTCCCTTCAGTAGTTATGGAGATACCAGCTTACACGCAAAAACTTAACCAAGAATTTCTAAGTCGAAAAAGGGGCATAATTATGTAAAAAAGCAAATCAGAGTTACGGGACTTGTGCCAATCATCTTAGATAATCACAGAGAAAAAGTGTGTAAAGTTTCAATCCATTCCCTTCATTAGTTATGGAGATACCAGCTTACACGCAAAAACTTAACCAAGAATTTCTAAGTCGAAGAAGGGGCATAATTATGTAAAAAAGCAAATCAGAGTTACGGGACTTGTGCCAATCATCTTGGATAATCACAGAGAAAAAGTGTGTGAAGTTTCAATCCATTCCCTTCAGTAGTTATGGAGATACCAGCTTACACGCAAAAACTTAACCAAGAATTTTTTAAGTCAAAAAAGGGGCATAATTATGCAAAAAAGCAAATTGGAGTTATGGGACTTGTACCAATCATCTAAGATAATCACAGAGACCAAGTGTGTGCAGTTTCAATCCATTCCCTTCATTAGTTATGGAGATACCAGCTTACACGCAAAAACTTAACCAAGAATTTCTAAGTCGAAAAAGGGGCATAATTATGTGAAAAAGCAAATCAGAGTTATGGGACTTGTGCCAATCATCTTAGATAATCATAGAAAACAAGTGTGTGAAGTTTCAATCCATTCCCTTCAGTAGTTATGGAGATACCAGCTTACATACAAAAAACTTAACCAAGAATTGCTAAGTCGAAAAAGGGGCATAATTATGTAAAAAAGCAAATTGGAGTTATGGGACTTGTGCCAATCATCTTAGATAATCACAGAGAACAAGTGTGTGAAGTTTCAATCCATTCCCTTCAGTAGTTATGGAGATACCAGCTTACACGCAAAAACTTAACCAAGAATTTCTAAGTCGAAAAAGGGGCATAATTATGTAAAAAAGCAAATCAGTGTTATGGGACTTGTGCCAATCATCTTAGATAATCACAGAGAACAAGTGTGTGAAGTTTCAATCCATTCCCTTCAGTAGTTATGGAGATACCAGCTTACACGCAAAAACTTAACCAAGAATTTCTAAGTCGAAAAGGGGCATAATTATGTAAAAAAAGCAAATCAGAGTTACGGGACTTGTGCCAATCATCTTAGATAATCACAGAGAAAAAGTGTGTAAAGTTTCAATCCATTCCCTTCATTAGTTATGGAGATACCAGCTTACACGCAAAAACTTAACCAAGAATTTCTAAGTCGAAGAAGGGGCATAATTATGTAAAAAAGCAAATCAGAGTTACGGGACTTGTGCCAATCATCTTGGATAATCACAGAGAAAAAGTGTGTGAAGTTTCAATCCATTCCCTTCAGTAGTTATGGAGATACCAGCTTACACGCAAAAACTTAACCAAGAATTTTTTAAGTCAAAAAAGGGGCATAATTATGCAAAAAAGCAAATCAGAGTTATGGGACTTGTACCAATCATCTAAGATAATCACAGAGACCAAGTGTGTGCAGTTTCAATCCATTCCCTTCATTAGTTATGGAGATACCAGCTTACACGCAAAAACTTAACCAAGAATTTCTAAGTCGAAAAAGGGGCATAATTATGTGAAAAAGCAAATCAGAGTTATGGGACTTGTGCCAATCATCTTAGATAATCATAGAAAACAAGTGTGTGAAGTTTCAATCCATTCCCTTCAGTAGTTATGGAGATACCAGCTTACATACAAAAACTTAACCAAGAATTGCTAAGTCGAAAAAGGGGCATAATTATGTAAAAAAGCAAATTGGAGTTATGGGACTTGTGCCAATCATCTTAGATAATCACAGAGAACAAGTGTGTGAAGTTTCAATCCATTCCCTTCAGTAGTTATGGAGATACCAGCTTACACGCAAAAACTTAACCAAGAATTTCTAAGTCGAAAAAGGGGCATAATTATGTAAAAAAGCAAATCAGTGTTATGGGACTTGTGCCAATCATCTTAGATAATCACAGAGAACAAGTGTGTGAAGTTTCAATCCATTCCCTTCAGTAGTTATGGAGATACCAGCTTACACGCAAAAACTTAACCAAGAATTTCTAAGTCGAAAAAGGGGCATAATTATGTAAAAAAGCAAATCAGAGTTACGGGACTTGTGCCAATCATCTTAGATAATCACAGAGAAAAAGTGTGTAAAGTTTCAATCCATTCCCTTCAGTAGTTATGGAGATACCAGCTTACACGCAAAAACTTAACCAAGAACTTCTAAGTCGAAAAAGGGGCATAATTATGTAAAAAAAGCAAATTGGAGTTATGGGACTTGTGCCAATCATCTTAGATAATCATAGAGAACAAGTGTGTGAAGTTTCAATCCATTCCCTTCAGTAGTTATGGAGATACCAGCTTACATACAAAAACTTAACCAAGAATTTCTAAGTCGAAAAAGGGGCATAATTATGTAAAAAAGCAAATCAGAGTTACGGGACTTGTGCCAATCATCTTAGATAATCACAGAGAAAAGTGTGTAAAGTTTCAATCCATTCCCTTCAGTAGTTATGGAGATACCAGCTTACACGCAAAAACTTAACCAAGAACTTCTAAGTCGAAAAAGGGGCATAATTATGTAAAAAAGCAAATCAGAGTTATGGGACTTGTGCCAATCATCTTAGATAATCACAGAGAACAAGTGTGTGAAGTTTCAATCCATTCCCTTCAGTAGTTATGGAGATACCAGCTTACATACAAAAACTTAACCACAGGGACGCCGACGCCGACAAATGAGTGACTGCATTAGCTCGATTATTCTGCGAATAGTCGAGCTAAAAATGGGGGTAATTTTACCTTATTATAACCTCCTAGGAAATGAAACCAAGTTAGTAAGGCATTATATTACTATAATATTGAGTAACAATTACATCTGTTTGATTGATATGGAAAAAAATCCACCAAATTGCATTGAAAAACAAAAAAGGTATGGCAAATGTCCTATAATGCAGACAGAGGTGTTCAGATCCACTATCAGTTAGGAAGTGTTCCCTTCCCCGTCAGGGGACCATTACTGGCATGGTATATGGAATCACAAAAAGGATACTGTAAAGCTGATTTTTTTCATTTTTACAGCTCAGAACTGTTCACTATTGAGGGGAGAAGATGTGCAAGCAAACTGATAGCTTAGCCGGTAGTCAGCTTCAACACTGCATTCAAGGGGTCCCTGGCTCAAGTCCCAGTCAGGCTGCATATTTTTCTCACCCTTTGACATTTGACTCCCAACAGTTAGTAATAAAACAATGTGAAATTGGCCTTGAAGTTTCATACCATAACCTATTCCAAAGGGGACTGTGATGGATGGTGTAAAACTCAAAGTCCTATTTCACATTGTTCACTGTACCCATTCAAGGACGAATTTCAATAAAGCAGGGGAATATGTTATGGTTCCGAACTGTTCACTATATAGGGAGATGATGCGTAAGCAGCCTAATACAATATAGTTCAGTCGGTTGAGTGGCAGAATGGTATTCCAAGGGTCCCGGGTTAAAGTCCTGGTGAGGCAGCACCTTTTTTTTAAACTTGTGACAGTAACAAAAAAGGAAAGTATTAGGCATTTAATGTTCCTTAATAAATAATATAGCATATTATAACATATAGTGCATAAAATGTCAATAAATTTCAATTTCAATACTATGAAACATATTTTCTGATGCGCTGCTCTTTTGGTAAATCCATATACTTTACAGTTTTCACATGATTCACAAATTATTGGAGTCCAACACTCCTCCCCTCCTGGCACTTATGGATCGAGGTGCATGAGGTTGACAAGTTTCTCCATTTTCCTAATTTTTTTCTCGCTTACAGTTTCGGGCCCAAAATAGAAGTTTATTCTTAATATAACACTTTAATTCATTAAATTTCATTGGGCTTTTCACACTTCTATAATCGTTCTTATCTGTTATATTAAAACATATTTTATCAGTATCTTTTTATGGAATTTAATTTTTTGATAACAAAAAAAAAAAAATAAATATATGCATGTTGTTTTACAGCTGATAATTTTTTCAGAACTCATAAAAATCAAATTATTAATAATATTTATTTTCCAGGGAAATTTCATTATACGCATTATCACCGAAAATCTTTTTTATATCAATCATGTTTGCAAGTATGTTTTATATTATATATATTTAAGAAATAATATATCCTAAACAGTGATTTTATCGCTCAATAACATCACTGTTTGGAGTTCGGATGCGAGGAATTATAATGATGCACATTCGAATGACAAACAGTGAATTGTTATCAAGCGATAAAATCACTGATTTGGATATATTATTTCGATTCTAACACGACATCAACAAATAAATGTTGCTGTACTTGATAGTTAAGCAAATTTGCGCCTCAGATTTTGTTTCCGTACTTATTTTCAGCGCGTCAGATTTTTTGTGGTTACGTCACGTCTATAATGATTACGTCACATGTCTAAATATAGAATGTCAAACTGTGCATCTGTTGCATAATAACACACACTTTCTGTTCTTCTATGTTCAATAGGGTAAATGCGGGTCATGTTAGAATATATTATAACCCATAATGCATGGTATTTATTATATATATTTATCAAATTGAAAAAAGGTGGTTAAAAATTGAGGTTGAAACTTTCAGGGCCGAAACGTCCAGGAGGTGTAAAGTCCTGAAACATATAGATTTAGCCCTTGTCTGGAAAATATGTTGGGCTGCCGGTCTGCAATGTATGTTTTCCTTTGTTTAAAAAGGTCATGTATTAATTTAGTTCGCCTGTATGTAAATGATTTGATAATTTGATCGCTGATTTGCTAAAATTACTACCATTCGTTTTATTTTGTTTAGGCCAGAAGCGGTGTCGAAGTAATTATTATCTATTTAAGAGATTCCTGGTATAAAGCAATGTATTTTTTCAGAAATGTGCATAAAAACGACCCTGTTAAATAATTTTTAATGCATGTATTAGCGCTTGATGGCTTATAATTTCAATAATCATTTGTTTAGGCTGCCTGACAGAAAATAATATTGTGCCAGGTTGAGTGCATTCGCGCATTGATATCATTACAGCTCTAACCTGGGACATAAGATAAGTTAGTTAACATAAACCCGTTTAAAATACATGAATGGCTAGCTATCATTTAATCAAGTTAATTTAATCACTAAACGATCAAAAATTTATATGATAAGGATATTTTATAAGGATATTTTGCGTGCGTTTTAGCGTGCATATATCGTTTAGCGTATTTCGTTTTGCGTGCGTCTGCTTATTTCGTTTCATAAAGCGTGCGTGTAACGTGCGTTCGTATAGCATGTAACGTGCGTGCGTTTTTTCCGGAACGTGCGTTTTGCGTGTAAACTGAAACGTTCACCCTACTGTATCACATACACAAAATAAAGACCGTTTAAAGTGAAATAAGAGTAGTTTTTCATTTACGCGCCTATAGTATAACGCTAACATTTAGCGCGTCTTTACACAATGTTTGTATAACGCTAATGACGTCACGTCAAATTATATGCACGGATGTGCAATACCATATTTACTGAGTGGCAAAATCGGCACCGGTGTGTGATAAAGCATATTAATACGGGGAAGTCAAAGACCGGGCCCGCGAAGCGGGTCCGGGCTTTGGCTTGCCGGCTATAGACTACACGTGTATATTTAAAAGAAAATCAAATAAAAAACAATTAAAAATATATATATAGAATTCTATACCTATCAATGAAATTTTCAGTGTCAGTTCTAGTTGGGCGCCGCCATTTACAATGAAACTCAATGATAATAGGCGGGGTATTCCGATAACGGAACAAATCTCAACTTTTCGGATCAATAATAATTGTCGAGTGTTCCGAGTGAAAACGGAAGCGGTGCATGTAATACCGAATGACACCTTTAAAACGGAAAGAATGAAAGGATTTTTTTAATGACTTCCCCGTTTATAGGCATTGCCTAATTTCATATTACATATTAAGCGCATGTCAATAAATTTCAATTTTAAGTGATATGAAAAATATTTTCTGTTGTGCTGTCTTTGTAAATCCAATAACTTAACATCACAACCAGTTTCCTTATTTTCCTCATTTTTTTCCTCTCGATTACAGTTTCAGACCTAAAATAAAATTGCGTTCTTAATATTTATATAGATCTATACTCATATATTGTAATGCCCTAGAAATTTTACCTTTTTTAGTGATTTCACTGTTTATTTCTACTTTCACTTTCGTTTTGAGAAGCTTTTACTGGCGACAAGACAGTAAATCATGCGGTGTCCTAATGAAACATACAGGACATCAACTTAAATCTACGTATTGTGCCAGCAATTTAATCATTCTTGATTCTGGAAGCTTTTCCTTTAATGTTATCCATTTCCCTTAATGTTATCCGTGTAGAATCCTGTGTTTCGTGACTTCTGTCAAAATAGTTAATTCCTTTATTTTACACTCAAGATTATATAGTTCGATTGTTTATGATGCAGCCTCACTTAATATATAGATTTGCCTCATAAATCCATCTGAATTTAATTGTTAGCACTGTATATTTATGAAATATTGCAATGCATTTTTCAATGTCGGCCATGTTGGACTATTACGTAGAGATTACGTAGTGAATGCAAGGGATAGTTCTTTATCCGATTGCGCATAAAAAGGAACACGTTACCCTAACTATTATACTTTCGGTTATAGCGCATGATAGCTTATAAATATTTCTAAAAATCATTTGTTGAGGCTGTGACAAAAATTAAGTTCGGTGCTAGGTTGAGTGCATTTCAGTTCTTACATAAACTCGTTTAAAATACATTTCTAGCTACCATATAGATCTATATGATAATCAAAATTTATCGCTAATCGATCTACATCTAGCTAAAGTTGTTAAAAACTTAAAATGATTACGATGTTTTAATAAAGGTTTAGAAACGTTTTCATTTTGCGTGCGTTTTAGCGTGCGTATATCGTTTAGCGTATTTCGTTTAGCGTATATCGTTTTGCGTTCGTCTGCGTATTTCCTTTCGTTTTGCGTGCGTATAGCGTGTAACGTGCGTTCGTATAGCGTGTAACGTGCGTTTTGCGTGTAAACTGACACGTTCACCCTACTGTAGTGAAATTTCACTTAATAAGGAAAACAAGTAAAAAGATGTGTGTAAAAAAGACAATTATATAAAATACATTAAATAAATGAGAATAACACTACAATTCATATATGACCTATTTCGAAACATAAAACAATTGTTAGCTAATCAGGTGTTTTGTAAAATAATTGCCAGTTGTTTGTACCATCTTAAATGTTTTTATCTTTTGTTGTGAGAAGATATATAGGTATATTTCAGCTTCAATGTAGACTTCAAAGCCACTCAGGTACATTAAGCACTATTCTATTTAATTGTGCGTTTATGTTATTAGTCTTTCAGGCATTTTAAACCAAGAAGTGAGTACACTTATCCCGCATTGTAAAAATTGGTCAATTAAGGTATTGGATTTATCATTAACACTTTTTCAAAAGTCATTTAAAACTTTATATAAATAAACTGTACTATCTTCCGGGCATGAATACAAAACATTTCAAAAGTTTACCATCTTGTTTGAAAAAATTGACAATTATAGTAAAACTTTTGTATTAGTTTATACAACAACAACAACAACAACAACAACAAAGAATATATTTATATTATCTGAAGAAAAGTGATTCTAGTTTCATATTTTCTAAGTTAAAAAGTACTAAGAAAGAGCCATAGTTTTTGACATGAAGTTACTACAAATAAAACCAATGACAAATGATTTTTTTTTAACAGAACTTGTTATTTTACACCAAATTAGAAGATGGTGGGATAAGAAAACCTATAAGATTCCGTCATATAAAATAGGGGCATCATAATATTTTTAATTAATATCTTGATACAAATTTAAATATTTGTGAACAATGCAAAGAAATTTTACCGTGCCGATTTCAGATTGGAATCATTTTATGTTGTCATCATATCCATTTTCAGACAATTCACAGTAAAAACAATGCATATAACTTTTTTCTTCCTCTTAATTTCAGATTGTATATAAAAATAAGAAAAAAATCTGGCCAAACAAAAAGAAAAAACAAAAAGACAAAAACATGAAAGAAAAAATGCCTCTTCTGGGTGTTGAACCCACGTCAAAACTGTGTCCTCACTGAAAATTAATACTCTTCAGAAAGGAGATTCTGCATTATGCATAGAGTGAGACTAAAAAAATGATTGGAGCACCACACTAAATACCGTATTCCGGTATATACCGGGCAGTGCGCTTGAATCATAAAATGCTTAAATCTTGCCTTTTTACCCAAACGGAATGAACTTTGATAGGTCTAATTCATATTTTCACACCGATTTATGTATGATAATGAATGAAAAATGTAAAAATCGGCGAAAAAAAACGATATTTGTCTATTTTGTGATTATGATTTCTGCAAGCGTCTAGAGGTTCTGCTCCAATCCTGTATTGAGTTAAATCCTTATGCATCTGATACCTCAAGGTACGTTCAGTATTTGTTGTGGTAATTCATTTGATTTATAAGGAAACGTATGTGATAACTTCATCCATCAACGTCTAACTTGATAAGTTATCGTATTCTATTTAAGAGGTACATGTATCGAAACAAGTTCACTAGATATTTTTAATTTAATAGATACTTTTTGATTTGATCACATTGTACCTAAAACGTATCCCACATAATCTCAATTGAATATAACTAATTCTTCACTACTTAATAATTAGAACTTTATGTTTTATGTTGTCTTAAAATTATTTTAAACGTTGTATTAAACAAGATAGGTTATGACCAGACTAATTTGAGACAGATCGCAAGCTTAGTGTCCAACCCGTAAACAGATTCCTGGTAAACCAAGTGGAAGATAAATGGGCATTAATTTTCGTCTTCTTTGCCGTGATCTTGTAGGTATGTTTACTGCTGTCTTTAAGACATGGATTATTTTTGAGGCATTGGGTACTTTTTTATCACCATTGGGTTTTCTTTTTAAAGGTGTCTACATAAACATGTTTGCGTTTTACTTATTTCACCTGCTGCTACTGTTAGAATTGTACATAGTGGGAATACATTTTATTTAAATGTTCTCGTTTTACAGAAACAAGTTGGGGATAACAGTAAGGTAGGGTGCACATTGAACCGGTTTAAATTCCCAATAGAACATCTGCTACTGACTTCTTAGATGTCTTGTTAATATCTACATGCTGGTCGTGGTCACAGTTGTTGTGTCTTTTTGTCGTGAGCGGTTAGTACACATTCCCCATTTCCACTAACTTTTCAAGTTTTGCCCACCTCACTCTCTTTCCCGGCCATATTTTCCCTGAACCATAATCCATGCGTTAGCCCTTCATCTAATTACCTTTGTATTCAATGCTGGAGTTGCACGATTTTCTTTATTGTATCAATTATATACAATAGCGTCCCGTTCATGCTCCGATCAGTAATGCAATGTTTCAGTATTGCTTGACTTTGTAAAAGGATGCGTTTATAGCGATTTGCCAATTAAGTATACAATCATTTTGATTGTCATACAGGAAAGGGTCACACAGTATTTATGTCATGCAATCTTAATTATTGGACAGTAAGATCTACTTCAGATAAATACCGCTATCCATAAATCTTAATAGAAGTTATTGTATTGAAAGATGATACATCAATACTTAGTCTATAAGTTTGAGGACAATCACAACGATTTAGATAATCATCAGTTACTGTAACTAATTGGTACTTAAGTAACGTTAAAAGCTTTTGTTCGTTATGTTTAATTATTTAGATTAATTTTGTAATAAAATGATATAATAATTATGTATGTTAAACAGAGAAGGTTTAAAGAAAGAAGAATATATTGGAACTTTTGTTCAGCATTTAGGACAAAAATGCCACAGCCTGTTTGTTCCGACAGACTGTATGTGATTAATGGCTATAAATTGTAAAGAAAAGCTTCACCTAAGAAAAAGTTTAATGTAATTAAGTATTAATTTGACAAATTGTCGGACCTATGTAAATGTTCATCAAATCTATTTGCAGATCCAGTTAGTGTATAATCAGGCTTGAAATTGCACTTTTTAATTTGCACTTTCCAGTACCGTCCATGAACAGACTCAATCAAACCGAGCCTGCAACATTTTCAATTTTGCCGTGTTGGGCTTTCTTTAGGGATTGTGTGTTTATCTATTTTTTGAAAAACTTTTTCAATTAAGGGTCATTATTTTTTCTCACAATCAATCTGATAATGTCAGAGAATCGCACTTCATGAATGATATATGTTACGATAGGGCTAACTATGGAATATATCCTATTTCATAAAAGCGTCCAATGTATACGAATCACATTCGTGATTAGTACTTAGTAAATTGAAATGATACTATTATCGAATTGGTTGTCAATTTACCATTATTGTTGATTGTTCTACAGGAATGGTCACACAGTATAAGTGTCATATAAGATCAATCAATCTCCAGATATTCAGATAAAACGAAATCTACTTTAGATAAGTTCTAACATATCCATAAATCTTAATTAAGGGGACGATACATATATATATATTCACATATTAAAATCTTATAAATCAATTTATAAGGATTACTACTTCAGCAACAACCTTTTTAAGCTGAAGCTACGTTAAAAGCTTTACTATGTTAAAGTTTGATTTATTACTTTTTAATCATTCAATTATAATTGTAATCAAATTATTATGAGATATATTCCCTCATACAATCAAACATTTCACTTCAAATTGTTTAATAATAGATTGTGTTTTTTATATAAATATAGAGGTTTAAAGCTTGATATTTAATTGTTTTAGATAATTATATCAAAGGAATTAATAAATCTTATAAGGATTGATCAGTATACAAATAAACGTATAAAATTCCAGAGTGCGATTCAAACATATGTCTATTTATACGGAAAATATATATTAGACAGCTAATAAGTGTGCATTCCTATAAATTGAGAGCTTATATGTAGCAAATATCATAACAGCTATAAATGTGAAACTAAAGTTGAACAGATTTTAGAACAGTTTTCAAACATTCAAACATCAATATTTAAAGAAAACACGTTAAAGAACTTTCCAGATACGTTTTAAAATGAAAATTTAATCTCTTTTCCAAGAATTCCCGGTCTCTGGTTTGTTACAGACCAATTTACATAAAGAAATATATATAAAAAAACCTCATGTTAGCTTCTTAATGAGCATCTTGGATACCAACAGTTAATTAATCGAATTTGTAATCAAATAGAGGGGAAAAAAATCTCTAAAGAAAACAAAAACGGCAAATTTAAAAATGTTGCAGGCACAGTTTGATTGAGTCTGCCCATGGAAGTTACAGTTAAGTGCAAACGACGAGCCACACTGCAATAGCTTGTTGGATGCACTGGACATACTGTATGGTATGAAATTGTTGGACAAGTCTGTTATAAACATCTGGCATACGTTTTTGACTCATATTGAAGTCATCTAGAATAAATGATGTTGACCCGTTTTGTTTTGGAAATAAGGGTCACCCTGAATTTTTTATATGTTAAAATTTGCCCAAAGTTTTAGAAGATGAGTGGGGAAATCGATTAAAAAGAAAGGACAAATGTTTAAAGAGATAACCTGTATTTTTATGCTATGGTGACTTAACGAAGTTCAAAAAGCTTCTGGTTGATCTTTTAATCTCAGAAGGTATTGCGGAACGTAATACGAGTTACGTGTAAAAGCCCATGAGTCTTTGTTTGGTTGTCCATGAAATGTTAATGGCAACGGACACCGGACAAAGTGATTTCTATCAAATTAATGATTTCCATTAATTTGATAGAAATCACTTTGTCCGGTGTATGATTCACATATGCAAATGATATCTTTGCTGATCTTGCATTAAGACAAAAAAATGATTATGTCCTCTCCACTTTTATTTGAAGTCACTAAATCGAAAATGGAGGCGTGATTAATGGTGTCCCCCTCCGTGTCCAGCCTTTCTCTGGTTCTTTTTGCTCGGTCGTATTGCGGTTGCGTTCATTGAACGCCGCCGTTCCTTTCACTTCAGTGTTGTTATATTTTCTGGTCCTTCGGGATCATTGATGCCAGCACTATTAAGTGTTGAGAATTCAGTACCGCTCAAGCCGGTGCTAGGGGGCGTAAGGGATGTTGCACTTATTCATTATCTCTCATGTACAGACTCAATCAAATATGAAAAACAAGATCAACAAGGAAAGGCGGCGTTCAATGAACGCAACCGAGTCTGCAATTCTTATGTAATTTTGTTGTGATTAATGCTTCCGAGGGATCACTTTGTTTCCAGAATTGTTTCCTTATTGATATTGTTTATAATATTCTTATCTTTCATTTCTTGTTGAATTTTGTTGAAACTTCAATTTTATTTTTGTTAAAATTGTTTAAGTGGAGTCCATTTTAAGATCGTGCTCTGCTTGAAGCCAAATATGCTTGCCTACCAGATATACAGCTGCTTGTATTTCTTCAGGTTTTCGTCCTGCCTTTTTTGAAAGACTTACATGACTTTCAATTTTGATGTTTCATTGACGTCATATTTGTATGTCATTTGTTGCCACCTGATACGCATTTTCTTTCATTTCCTTTTCCTTTCTTTCTGCCATATTTTGCCTATTTTAAGCACTTCCGTCCTGAAGATGTTTCTAGCAAAAATCCTATAATTCGATTATTTTTCCTATTGTTTGCTCACGTCCGTTTTGTATGTGCCGCGTGGCGCATACGAACGCCGCCTTGACTTGTTGATCTTGTTTATCATATTTTGTTATATTTTCAACCTTAAGAGATTGTTCGGCGTTCAAAGTTGGTGCCCCATTCGTGTCTGGTTTGCATGAACATCATTATTATTATCTTGTTTTTGTTTTGGTCCTGCTCGGCTCCTTGCTGGTGGCCCTGTGTTGCTGGGTCCTAAGGGGGTCTAGTTCATTGATCTTGTTTTTCATATTTCACCTCTCCTTCTGGCACATAAGGCCCCTTTGCATGACGTCATCCAACATATGTACGCCCAAAATTAAAACCATTATTGGACAGGAAGTTAAATGATTTGTTTACTTATATTGCAAAATAACAGTACCTACTTTTCAGTTTGCACTGTCCATTCAGAAAGAGTTTTCATAATGTTCCTGTTAATGTCCAACTGCATATGCATCGTGCACCAAATATGATAAACAAGATCAACAATGAAAGGCGGCGTTCAATGAACGCAAGACACCACTAATGAATACAGCTGATTTACACGCACAGTATTTTCACATTTGTCAAATCTGTAATATGAAGGATAAATCGTAATTGATTCTTGTAGTAAACACTCTGAATCACATCCTGATGAGATCAGTGATAGTTCCCTGCAAAGTCGGATATCATATCCAACCATTTGCTTTTCACTTTGAAAAATGTCTGTTCTGCCACTGAGCTACAGATATATGTTTTGCCAGTTTGTCTGCTTCTACACACAGTTCAATAATCAAATACTGTACAGATCAAGCATTAGTGTTCTCATTTTATCCAATTCACCACTTTTTCACCTGTTCCATTTATATCAATATCAATTTATATATTTAAACATTACCTAAATTAATTTTCAGACTTGAGACACCATATTCTTTGCAATTTTGTATTACAAATGCAGGGTTATTGTTTTCAGTGACATATTTCTTATAGTCATGAAAGTCACTTTATATTTATTTTCACGTTTCAAATAATCTTACGCTGTTGCCTGTTATTTTCCTAATTTGTTCTGAACATTTAGACAGAACTCGCATAAACTGCCCACAAACTTCTGTTTATTCTATTCATAAGACATACCACATTTTGAAGGTACGAATGTATAAAACAAATCTTGAAACCAAAGTACAAATTGTTAGGTTTTGATCTGTTTGTTTTGCTTTGGTGATAAATAGATAGATCATTTCATTAACATTAAAATGTATTTGTGCCAGAATCACAAATACTAACTATGCAAAAATAATATAGTAATTTATATATAAAAGATAACTTTACATTACATGTACCTTATCACATGAACCGATACAATACAGTAAACTGCTGCTAGAAAAAAATTAGGAATTTTCAAAAGCATTGTCCAGTGGCTAGTATTCACAGGTTTTGCTGATGGAATCAAATAAATGAGACTTCAGACAATTTAAATGATTCAATGAAGTGCTATCAGAAGAGAACTTAGTAAAATATATCTTAAAAGTACTTATTCTTGAGTTTCGCCTCCGTAATTTGCTGGAATGAAATGTTGATAACACATTTTATCTTACCAACAATATAAAGGTAGAGTAGGCACAACAAAGCCTGACATGGATTTAAAGATAGTGAAAATTGACTCAGATTCTTAAATTGAACCAGATTCTTAAATAGAAGACATGCTGTGTGCACCTGATAATTATGTTGAGAAAAAAGGGGACAAAATAGAAAAAAAAAGAGAATATGATAAGATATTGATTAATTTAATTTTCAAAACATCAATAATATGGTTGATCACTTTGACTTTTCAACATGCAGTGCATGCAATTTGAAAAATATGACTATATGATCAATATTTGGGAATGGAGGTACAGAAAAATATTGACTATAATTGAGATTTATATACACTGACAGTTTGGTGTCAATATTATATTACTCCGTCTTCATTGTTTTATTTGTTTTAATCATATCATTGCAATTTTTGTGACAAACCTGATTTTCTCAATGCGATCCGTCTTTTTTTTGGGGGGGGGGGGCGGTTGTGTTAATTTATGTTTCACAATTACATTTAATTGCAAGATGTTCTCACGTTTTGATATTGTCATTCTGCGTTTTTCTTCGTCTCATTCTTTAATTAATTTTATGTTCTGTCATTTATTGATAATATATCACTTAGCCATTAAAATTTGATAAAATCGAAATAAAAACACGTTTAAATTTTTCCCTTATGATATTCGCAATAGTATTATATTAGTTCTAATAATTAGGGATAATGTCAGGCTTATTTTATAATCGCATAATCTCTGTTTTCAATGCATTATTTCTATACAACAAAATTGTTATGTTTGTATGACAATTGTACAAGCGTAACTAGTTTTCCTTTGTTATTGTAAAAGCATTTTATTATGACTTATAATCACAATGGCCATCGATGACCTCGTCCGGACGTTTTTTCTAACTTTTAGACATGTATATCCGCTTACTCACATAATTCTATGTCTCTAGACGAATAGTACATTCATGATTATAACGTTGAAATTGTTAAATATATATTTTTGATGAAAATGCATATATTGGACTAAAGTTAAACGATGGTTTATATGATAAGTTAGGGATTTCAGCTATTTTGATGATAGGTATTTGTATCGAATTCAGCTTTAACTTCTTAAATGATAAGGCATATACCTGTTTAATTTAATATTGTTACCAAATGAAAAAAGTATTTCTCTAGTCTCGCTAATATCACATACTTATAAAAATGATTCAATAAATTGGAATTCCATTTTAAATTCATCGATCAATAACGATACGTTTCGGATAATCTTAAAATATTTGAAAAGTTAGCTATATATGTTCTTAAAACAATGACACAGATGTTAGAAAAACAGTATTGCTGCTCACAAAATGTCATATGTTTTATATTTGCAATTTTAAAGAGTTTCGTATAGGCCAAGATGAAATAAAAGCAAGATGATTGTTCCGATAAGAATCACTATTATTATAATAACAACTTTATGTAATGTTATTAAACATTGTATTGTTAATTACATTGTAAACAAGTATTTACTGAAGTTAACGTTAGTAGCAAAATGCAAACAATATGACGCATTCTACATATTCTAAATTTGAAAATAATGTTTTACATAATGGTGATGTGAATTGTTGTCAACGCTTATTTTTGATATTACTTGAAAAGACATTCACTGTACAGTTGTGTTGTTTAAATTCCTTTAAACATCCGGAAAGGCTTCATTTATATTTCTAATAACCTTTTTATATTCTGATGTCCAGTTTTAATTTCCATTGCCAAATTATTAACATCTTTTGTTTCTATGCTTTTAAGTGATTTATTTGTTATGACTGTGTAACATACGTGAATTTTGTCTTGCCACGATATGTTATCATTGTATTGACACCTTTTTTATTGTATTATTTATATAAAGTAACATTTGTGAAATATAACATACATGTAATTACAGTATTAATTGGGATTTTCCCATAGTTATTTTACTTTCATTTTGAAGTCCTTACTGAAACTAGTGTTCTGATGAAAAATGATGTAAAAATAGATAAAAAAGCACCTTTAAGATTTTATATGTAAAGCATGTTTAACATACGAGTAGAAGACGTTTATATAATGTTGTGCATTATAAAACATATCTATCATAAAGTATATAATTATAATATAATTTAATTTAAAACAATGAAGCAGGAATGAAACATTTTGTATCAAACGTGGTGAAATGTAGATATATGTAATCGTGTTTGCCTCTTGCCAAATAATATGCTTTAGTAAGATGAGTATAAATGCACTTTATCTTAACAAGTTAAATTTCTGATGACACTATTGTAATAACCTGTTATGAAGAAAGTTATACCGTTGTAATGAAAAATCCAATAAACAATTTACAACAACACTGTTATTCATAACGTGATCCACTTAAACATGTTTTTCATATTGAATAATATTGTTCATTAAAAATAAGCTAAGCTGATATGTACGTACAAAAAACCCAAAATCACTTTAATGAATTATGGAATAGCTGAAGAAGTAATACAATATATTGCATTGTGAATTGTCTGCAAAGACTTTAAAAGTTGTTTGCATAAGTCCTTGTTTATGTCTTAAAATATTTTAACACTACAAATATGATTGCGATTATGATTCTCAAAAAACAATTTGATACAATAAGAAGAGTCGTCATTGCTTATTTTTGATACAATTTGAAAAGACTCTCACTGTTGTTTCAAGAACATTTATCCTCCGAATTGTCTGAAATGCTCGTTTATGTTTTATCCTGTTATTTTCTAAAAAGTTACACAATGCTCAATTACCTTTATCATCTTTTCTTCTGTTGCATTAAAGCAGTTAGTGCAATAACAGTGGTTAAGTATTTGAATGAATGTTAAAATACTACTTTGTTTACATTTTGCTACTATAAGGACGAACATTTCACATTATGCCATGCTATTGTCTTGTTATTGCACCTAACGTGCTTTTAAACCATTATTTAAACTTTATGAAACTGATGTAAATGAGCGAATCAACATTGCTATAATCTCAAAATTTGAGACATAGACAGATACAATTTCATCAGTGCAATACATAATTTTTGGAAAGCACAATGACTTGATTTCAGATAAATACATCCATATTAGATTTATATATACATATGTATAAGTCTCAAATGAAGATATATAGTAGATGAGTACAGCAAGTTTTTGTTTTCTTTGGGGGGAGGGGGGGGGTAATTAAAGCTTTTAGCCTTACAATTCTCCTTTTGATTGCCCACAATAGCTTCATAATTAATTTTTGTTGTTTCCATTGTTTCACACGGATAGCATATTTACGACATATCTGTTTTTCTTAATACAAACACATTTTTGCTATAATGCGAAAACCACCGCCTCCCTAGGACGATTTATGTTTCACAATTATGTTTAATTGCAAGATACTTCACGTGTTTTATATTGTCATCCTTCGTTTTCTTCGTAAGTTGTTTCGACTGGTTTTTATTTTTTATTATTTTTAAATGATAAATCACTTTGCTATTGTTTTTCTGTTAAATTTTATACAAATGTTTAATATTGGTTGTTTTTGTATAACTGATATCACAATTATTGGCGATGATATCGTCTGCTAAAAACAACATTGCGCTTTGTCTTACTTTTAGTGCACAAAATTATTTCACAATGGATATCTGCTTGCTCATCTAATTGCATGTTTGTAGACAAATTGTTTTTGTAATGGTATATTTCACTTTATTTGATATGTTTTGAATTGTTATATAATTATATGTTATTTGTGAAATGCAAATGTTGGCTTGTATAATATCGCCATATTGCTTGCGGCTATATCATTGGATTATGCACCATACAATGGGTATTGAATGTTTCTTTAAATTGGTAAGGAAATACTTAAAAACCTGAAGTGTATTTAGAGTTTTGCTGATACGTCTTACTCAAAATAAACATTATGCAAAATATTTGCACAATTATTTTTATTACAAGTCTTATTGAACTTTGCAAAATAATGTATGTCACTAAAAGGGCTTTAAATATCATTTTCAATATAAAGAAAAGTTAACTTTAAATACATACATGTTTTGACAGCACAGTGGCTCGAGTTCAGATAAAGTACATAAAATTATAGATTTATTTGTCCTGTAATTATTTGATTGGAGCACAGCAAGTGTTTTAGAGTGGTTTACAACTTTGAATTTTAAAATATATTTTGTTAGTTTGCATGTTTTTAAAACTGTAAAATGTGGAATGAGACATTTCGTTTTAAAGTAATTATCTTAACTATTAATAAATAATATGATAAAAACCATTTCTACTCGTTTAAGTACAAAGAATTATGATGATAATTAAAATATTTTAAATTTTAAGTAAATTTAAAGACGTGCTTTCCAGAGAAAATAAAGTATTTGTGTTCAGTAGTATTTGATATACCAAAGGACGAGAATCACATCAAGATGAAAAGCTTATACAACTTCAAGTTCCTTTTCAAATAAAAAAAAGCAATCAGCATTTTGCTGTTAACATTAGAATTTTCTTACATATTTATTCCTAAACTTTAATTATTAACGGAACAATACTGTAAATTACTGTTTTATCAATAAAAACGAAATAATTAGGACTGACAACTAATCATAAAACCACTTTTTGTCCTTATTGATACCAAAATATGAGTGCATAATCATAAAGAAAAATAATTAATCTCGTTCCCAAAATGAATATTAAAGCATTAATCGTCATTCATTTTTGCAAATTCGTGTATTATAGTAAAATGACGTTTAATTTCTTCATACGATCTATCAATAAATATCAATGACCACTTACCTGGTTGAATTTAAGTTTACACAGTTCATGCTTATTCTTGATTGTGAATCGTAAAGTCAAAATATTCATTCATTAGCTTTTGTTAAAAACCGAAGGGATTACGGGAATCCACAGCAATATTATATTGAGAAACCCGAATTGTTATAAGGACAAACGTCAATATATATGTCAAGTTGTGATTCTATGGTCAGAGTCTATTATTCCAGCAACAGAGTTCCGCTTAACAGTGTTGCAATTTATAAATATGCTGGAAATCATAGTATTATAATAAGTACTATACATGTTATTTTCTCTAAATAATTTGATAATAATGCAACACTTCCGACGTACAAAAATTATCAAACAGACTATTAAATCCAGTTTTATGTCTCAACATTCCATATATCGACATTGCATGCATTAAGGATTTGATAAATGAGCGAAATGTTGATAAAATTGAAAGTTATTTTTTCTAATCAATTATTTTTTCTAATAAATATCGAAATACAATTGCTTTTAAACCATTTAATTATCAGTGTGCCTTATCGTACATTAATCAGTGTACAAACCCAAGTTTTAAGTTGTTTTAGATGAGGACAATAAAATAAGAATACCAAGTACGAAAACTATCTGTATAATTGATCGCTTTTAAATTCATCGGCATTAAAGATGTTTAGGAAATGCATTATTTTTCAGACTAAGAGACGTTTTAAATTGCGTTCCCACGTGAAAGATTTAGGGTAAATTCCAAGCTTCCGGAAATATATTTCCAAGTTTGGAGAGGTGTTAAAACAATGCTTTATTTGACATTTGTCTTAATCTTCTTGTAATTGAAATATTAAAGCCGCATTGCCATTGTTGTGCTTTTAACAAAACCTATCCTTGTGTCGCAGGATAGAAATTTATATAAAATGTACATTGCCTTATGTTTTGTTATACATTTCAAATAAAGTATATTAACTGTATTTAAATGTGTTACATGTTATTTGACCCCTGATCCTATACCGTTATATCTCTCTATATTTCTATTATTCTTCTCTGTCATTGTTACTAACCTGTCACCCGTAAACTTGATATGTTATGTTCGGGTATGTTTTGTGATGCTCCATTGCACTTCATATCTGACCATTACATGTTAAAGTTGTGTAATATATTTATATTGTGTTTATATATTGTTTAATAAATATCTTGGATATTTCAGGTTAGTAATCTCTGACTTATTACTTAAATTATTAGATTATTACAGAATGTCATTATTGGTTAATATATAGAGGTTTTTGATAGATAACAGAGAGATATATTCACAATACTTACCTGGAATATTTACAATACTTACCTGAAATTGTACATGTAGTTATTACATACCTGTATCACTCATTCAACCTTATCTTATAATTGTTAATTGCACTTCATATCTGACCATTACATGTTAAAGTTGTGTAATATAGTTATATTGTTGTGTTTATATATTGTTTAATAAATATCTTGGATATTTCAGATTTGCATTTGTTGTGTCTGTCTATTACCCCACCTGTAATACAAATAACTGCCGACTGGGCTACGTCGACAATGGCGCCCAACGTGATTCAACTGTAACATCTACAAGAGATCAGTTGATAAGACTGGACCAACAGATGATTTATTATTGTGTTCCAAATGTTTGATGCATTTGATCTTACATACGTGAATAGTATTCTGTGTACTGGATTATCTAGTGTAAGATAAATTCAATTGTGCAAAGAAGGATTTTGATTGGATTTTACTCGTGCGGCATTTACATATGACCTAGATACCTTCTTCCCGCCGAGATTCTAGTTATTCTATTGGTTTTTAAAACCATGTGATTATTGACGTCACCAGATTTTTGGATATCCTATCCATAATTGTGTTTATTATATAATCTATAAATAGCTTTGAAATGCCTTTCCCTGATTGGCTAACAAGCACTTTTTTGTAAAAAATAACAGGTCAATATCAGAGTATATTCACTGTTTTTTTCCTAAAAATAGATTTTCAGAGTATATTCACCGGTTTTTCTTCTAAAAATAGATTTTCTGGAAATCCCTAAAAGACGCGAGACTTTGACGTGACGTCACGCCAATTTTGTTGTTATAATTCTGAAAAAAAACGTTAAGTGGGCTGTACATAAGAGTCAAATAAGTCTATTTTAGTTACCATTTTTCATTTTAAAGAACAATAGGGATTAGCATGCCAATGGAAAGGGCCAAATTATGGAAACAGTAGACAAGCTGAAAAATAATGATATCCGTTGTATGCAATGGCAGATTTGATGAGCCATGTAAAAGCCATTTATAAATTATATAATAAAACAGATATGTACTTTTTAGCTGTTGAATATGATGTGATATGTACTAAAAAATTAATATTGACCTCGGCTATCGCCTCGGTCAATATTAATTTTTTCAGTACATATCACATCATATTCAACAGCTAAAAAGTCCATATTTGTATAATATTGTAAACATTGTCACGTGCGTGCAAACTCCTTCGTTATTGATAGGGCCCTTACTTAATTATTCCATGGAATCTAACTCGAGACGTCGAGTACCATAATTACGTACCGGGAAGGCTAGCCTCAACGCAGGATCACTTCTCATCGTCAAAGGATTTGTGCTACGGACTCTTAAACTTTCTCTTCAAGTGAAAGTTTGTTTTTCTTATATAGTGTTTGTTTATATAAGTTTGTGTGAAAGTGGATGTAATAATTATGTGATATTGTGTTCTTGAATTGGATTATTTTTATATAGGATATTTTAATAAAAGGTAACAACTTTTGTTTTATTTTTGCATATAAATTTTTGAAGAAAACTTAGTCATTTTCTGTAATTAGCATTTCTATAGATTTTTGAGTAGACCTTTTCTTAAGTAAATTTTTGTTCAAGAATTTTTGATAAATAGACTTTTCAAAACTTTTATACATATAAAATACTTTGTAAGTTACGATACATGAAAGAAAAATAACATTGTATAAAACTTATTTCTTCAACCCGTTGCAAAAGGTGTTAATATACTGTACTGCTATTTACTCTTTTCTCATACCAAATCCCCGACAGCGCAGTGGTTAGCGCGTTTGCTTGTCATCCCAAACATACAGAGATCGAATCCAGCTGACGTCATATTTTTTTTTGTACATTTTTTTCTGCAATTGTGTTTGAGTTGGTTTTGTGTGTGTCCCTCGCTTTTAATTCTTTTTCTCTTTAGAAAAGAGAATAGAATTAAAAAAAAAGGAAGTCGACTTGATTATATATTTACATACCTTATTTGCAAATTTTGTAAGTAAGGTTGTATCTTAGACAAAATAAATCCTTGCAAGGTTCGGAAAGTATCGCGTATTTTTTGTTCGTTTGAACACAATAAGTTAATGTTTACAAAACATTAATTTGATATATTTGGTAAAGTTTAATTGTTTCTTGAATAATTAGAAACTAATATTAAACTTTATACGGGTTGTTTTCGTCGTTGTGCTACAAGTAAACGGTATCAGATAAAATAATACGTGCATACATTATCTTTCGTATACTGTCTAATCGAATACGTGCTGTAATAACTGGTGTATTGGTACAGTGGTAAGTGTGGTCGACTAGTGAATGAGAGGACTCGAGTTCGAATCTTGATCGAGCTGTTATTTTTTTTTTAATCGTAAAATAAAAATAGCAGCTTTATCTTATTTATCTTACTATATAGAAGACAAGTGGTTCATTTTATAATAATCTTAAGTGCCGATTATTATAAAGTGTATTACATCTTACTACATAAAATATAAATATTGTGTATTAAGTTACAACACAATATAAAAAATTAAAAAAAAGATATGTTAAAAGACTGAAACTGTGGTTAAACTTCGCGACCGTCTCCGGACCGCATACGAAAAGGCCCGAAACGTTGCCTCCAAGACAGCCCAGGCGAACAAGGAACATTATGATCAAAAAGCACGTAGTGCCCAACTTTATCCAGGAGACCGTGTCCTCGTACGTAACGTCTCTTTAAGGGGTAAACAAAAGCTTGCGGACAAATGGGAACATCATCCCTACATCATCATCCGACAACCTGTTGAAGACATACCTGTGTATGAGGTAAAACGGGAAGGTCCGAAGTTTAAAAAGTCTAGGACTCTACATCGGAATCTTCTTCTCCCGTTTATGTCAACAACAGATGTACTGAATGAAAACGACTCAAATCAGGATGAAGTAAAGGATGATGAAACAGTGGATGCTACAAACGAACCTTCTCCAGATCTTGAAGCAAACAGTGACGAGAGTGACGTTCAATCAGATCATGAAGAAGAGGCATCCACAGTTCCATACGTTATTCCGATGAGACGAGGTCCTGGACAAACAAGAACCACAAAACCTACAAGACCACAAAGAGAGAGACAACAACCAAAATGGATGACATCAGGAGAGTGGAATATGTGATGTTATTTATATATATAGATATATATTGGCTGTGTTCATGTAAATAAAATTATAATCAATGTGTGTTTGATAGTTGTTTACTTAATTGTTTGTGTGCTTAAAGTAAATAAGTGCGATATGTATCATTGAACTGTTTAGACTTATGGTTATGCAGTAATTTGGTCTTATAGATCTTATAGTAAACTGTATTAATTACCTCATACTTACCGTATTGACTTACCTGCATAATATGCTAATCTTTAGCTCAATTTACTTACCTCGATATACTCAATATGCAACATACTTACCTGGCATACCTTCTTGTCATGTTACAATTGTATGTAGCTCTGTCTATGGTTCCACGTCTCGTGTCTATAGGAGCTAACGGATATCTATCAATTGCATCAGCAAGCTTCGAGTTTGATGTTGAATTCATTATTTCTTGCTCAAATTATAATTACCTCAGGTATTGTACACAGTAATTTTGAGTTGTAGCCCAGCCAGCGTGTGCAACATATGCTTTTGCTATCATTTTCTTATATTTAGCAAATGTGTTATATAACCTTGTATATAATATGTATATATGTTTTGGTTTTTTTTATTGAAGGGAGACGTACAGAAAAGTCAGGAGCCTTTTAAACGAACCTGGAGGAGTATGTCGCAGGATAGAAATTTATATAAAATATACATTGCTTTATATTTTGTATACATTTCAAATAAAATATATTAACTGTATTTAAATGTGTTACATGTTATTTGACCCCTGATCCTATACCGTTATATCTCTCTATATTTCTATTATTCTTATCTGTCATTGTTACTAACCTGTCACCCGTAAACTTGATATGCTATGTTCGGGTATGTTGTGTGATGCTCCATTGCACTTCATATCTGACCATTACATGTTAAAGTTGTGTAATATATTTATATTGTGTTTATATATTGTTTAATAAATATCTTGGATATTTCAGGTTAGTAATCTCTGACTTATTACTTAAATTATTAGATTATACAGAATGTCATTATTGGTTAATATATAGAGGTTTTTGATAGATAACAGAGAGATATATTCACAATACTTACCTAGAATATTTACAATACTTACCTGAAATTGTACATGTAGTTATTACATACCTGTATCACTCATTCAACTTTATCTTTTAATTGTTAATTGCACTTCATATCTGACCATTACATGTTAAAGTTGTGTAATATATTTATATTGTGTTTATATATTGTTTAATAAATATCTTGGATATTTCAGATTTGCATTTGTTGTGTCTGTCTATTACCCCACCTGTAATACAAATAACTGCCGACTGGGCTACGTCGACACTTGCACAGGTGGCCGCTCAGTTGAAAACGGGGTTCCGTGAGCAAGTGGTGAAGGTTTACTTCAAATTACTTGCCGGTTCGAACCCTGCCAGCTACTTTTGATTATTTTTTGTAATGAAGCTATCAAGCTAGCTGACGGTGCGCCAGTGGTTCTTCTCGGTGCTCTTTTAGAATGGCACCTGAGGTCTTCTTACACCCAGTAAAGCTGTAAAGTTGCCATATGACGTATACTGTGTTTGGTGCGACGTAATACTGAGGAAAACACAAAACAAGTTAGTTACGTTCCTAACTGTTCTTTCACGTCAGGAATCTATCAAGTTAGCTTACTAAATGTCGAATGAATATTCGGATGTCCGCTAGTGCAATTTTTAACGCTTTTAGAGCCATTTGAGGTCTTAAAGCAGCATGCCTCAAGATGAGTATAACTATTTCATGAAATTAAATCTTTGGAAAAATGTATTTAGATCTTGAAAAAAGTAAAAGTATTCAATTTCAAATAATTATTTACATGTTATGTGCGATTAATGACTGATTTTGCAATATCAATCAATATCTTTCTACTACGTTACTAACGCAGTAAGAGGTATGTATGTATGTATATTTTGACCTTCTTTTTGTATTTTACGTAGATTGTATGTGTCGTTTGCAATATGTTAATTACTTTCTCTGTTCACATCACAGTATTTTACTGTTAAATTCATTTTCAAAATTGTCATGAAATTAGCATGAATCTGGAGGCATAATGCTTTAATTTATCGGTAAAGCTGAAAAAAATGGAAAGAACATGGACGTTGTGCATCAAGCTCAATCCCGCAGACGTCTGCGAGTACAAATTCAAGGTAAGTTCGATCTTGTTATCGTTATGATTGCTACATATCGATGAACAAATATTTAGAGATCAGTTCTTGGTCTGTTGCAAACAAATGTTGTTTTTTTATGTTAAGATGGCGTAAAAAACAAACTAAATAGCATATTGTTTCCTAGATGCAACATCAATTATAATCTATCTCTTTTAAGACTGCTATTAATGCTAATTTGTATTTTTATTCAATTATAAAATAATATATAAAAGGTAGGATTGTCATTGTCATTTGAGGTTTAATAATATTTTTAAAGATGTTATTTTTTTAATGTTTTGCTCAATAAATGTTGACCAAATGGTTACAAATTACCATCACAAGTATGCACATATTCAATGTCCGTTCATATTACAGTTTTGATTAATTCGTATGTATTGCAAAAATGGGACACACTTGTATATTGTTAGGTTAACCTAATCAGATTTCTTAATTTTTTTAATCGATTGTTAAAAGTTAGAAATACTTAAAACCTTCAAAGATCTTAAATCCACGCTTACACGCCTAAAAACGCGTGATCAATTCCTAATGAATCATATCAAGTGTTGGCAAATAAAAAGGACGCCGTATATATTTGATTTATATTAAAGATTAAGTACTTTTTAAAGACAAAGATATATAGTTCTGGTTAAAGTTACATTTTTACAACATTAAATTCATATCAGCAAAGTGAATTTTTATATTCAAACAAACAAATATACTTACGAAAATACCAGTTATTTGTCCATGTCTGGTGTATGTAAACATGTGGTATGAGTCATACCATTTAAAAAGCTATTAAGAAAAGGAATCAATCATCATTTTCTTCTATTTTATGAATTAATTCGTAAATCATTTAATTTGTAAAATACTTCAGATATATGTTATCCATCACGAATCCACAGTGGGTTGCGTGTTTTCGTTTAGGTGAATTAGGTTTTGAATAAGATGATATTGTATTGGAAGGTTGGTTAACAAAACAGTACAGTACTGTATTTCTAAGGAACAAAATATACATAAACGATATAAATCGTATACAGCTTATATCTAATCAATGCTCAGCTACATGTCTCCAGATGAGCTAAACTATTTTAAGAAAATTAAACGTAAGAAAAATGCTTTTTTAATGTAAGAAAAGTAAACAGGTCCAAGATAGATTTAAGTAATAATTTACATGTTATGTATACAAATGATAGTTTTTTCTACCATTAAATCACTCTTCCCCGACAAAAATGATCTTTAATATTGATGGTTTATTAAAAATGTCGTTAAACATGCATGAATTGTAAGTGTTTGATTCTTTCGACTGGTCACTTTATTCATAAAACATATATTATCAATTGTCCTTGTTGGGCTCACTTTATACTTCCTGGAAGAGGCAATATGTATTTGATATTTATCGAGTTAATAAAGGTAAAAATAAATATTACAACACATAAGTTTAGTTAGTTTATCATGATGAAGCAAGTAAAATAGGGGCATATGTAATTGGTGGTTCAATTCCGTCATGTTTTCTTCATTTCCTGTTTAAAAACAACGTATGCTGCTGCCCCAGTTTAATGTGAACATTATGGTATTCAAGTATTTATTTCAAGTGTTTAATATTGTAAATATTAAACAAAAACACAAGATTTAATTTAATAAAATAATTTTAATTTTACAATGCGATTATGTCATGAAACGCCTTTGAAATCTTTGATAAAATAAGGTTAAATGGAAGGCACATCTCTTCACCAACAAAAAAAGATAATGTTTATATAACAAACAGAAAGCGCAACATGTTTGGTTTTACATTCAGGAAATTTGCGGCTATCAATATTTGCCGTATAATACATGTAATATTTCCTAGACTAGTACCAGCCTCGGAGATTCACGAAGCAAAAGTAATGTAAAAACTTTAAACTTGGTACGCAAATTATGTCTGAAAACATGATATTTAAAAGCCAATTCGTACATTTTACAGATCCTTTATTGCAAGTGAATATCAATTTGAAAACTTAACAGATCATTCGAAAACAAGATCAGTTACCCCAAATTTATTTTTCTCTAATTAAAAACAATTTCTATTATCGTTTACAAAGATAATGCAAAGTTTAGACAAATTGTCTTATATAGTTTTATTCTGGTATATGTCTTAATGTGACCCAAACATACGTATTTATGTGATTAAAACAAGCTCTGATGGCACTCTGTCTATATTTTGACGTAATGCCTACACTCGTTGGTATATAGCATCTGACTTAGAAAAAGAAGGTTTTTTTTAAAACAAGTTTGATTACAATGTTAAATTGTAAATATCTATTCAAGCGTATTCATGAGAAAAGCTTGCAGTTTTCATGTCATGAATCAAAACGCTGCAAATAATGCAGAAACTGCATTATAATCATGTTCATCAATCACAGCGAAACAAGGTATTTGCCACTTGATTGAAGAGAGCATTATAAGAATAGACGCTAGTTAGGCGCAGTAAAGATATATATGATTACATCGACATCTCAGCGCCCCTTTCTCAGCGATTTTCTGATGGGATACGCAACGAGATATTTATCATGTTTCAGCCATTTATCTCCGTCTGAAACGTATAATAATACAACAAAGAATACCATATTTTACTAAATGCGACGGATAATGATTGGTATTATGTATGTTCAGTACAGATATTCCCCTTATCAAGGCAATGCTGCAAATTATCGAACCATTTTCCATACTTCGTCCTTTGTGCAAATTTTATATCAGTGTTTTACAAACACTGTTATCGTTAATAATGTTGTTTCCAGTAGGTGCAAACGTTTATGAGTTTACCTTTAAGTTAGTAGATTGTCGCTAGACAAGTAGGTTCTTCCAGTTTGACACGGAACGATTTATGCTTTCCATCTCGTGGTTGTTTCAAGTAATTGCGGCAAACAACAAAACAAACAAATATAAATGTCTAGTTTTACTTTTATATTAATTTGAAAAACAATTAATACACTTTATATAGAATAGGTAACACGCATATTGAGTGGTCATTGAATATTTGATTATAAATTTGTTCAAGAAGTAGAGCGGGGGCATCTAATGCCGAACGTACATTTAATACCGAACAAAACATGATATCCGCTAATTTGACGAGATACTTGATTTCTGCACCAAAGTGATGTCATACAGATGACGTCACATCCTTCCTTTCGTCAACAAAACCACTGGTAAGTGTTGAACGTGCGTGTATTTGAATTTACATTCATTTCAATAAAACCTGTCTTTTTTCCGATATGTCGTACCAAATCCGTAACACTAAAGCGCCAAGTTCATAAGAATGTTAAGACTTTGAATTTACGTATTTTAATGAAACCTAGACATATTTATTAACCTGTAAACATGTGTCTAAACAAGGGAAAGCACTTGCGATTAACAATTATTGTAACTTTACAGAGTTACAAAGGTGTTCGGTAAAATGTGCACATGTGTCCACGAAGAACTCTATTACCGAACAATTAAATTTTCTATTGCACAGAATAATGACTGCATTGAAACTTAAAAAATAAATGAATAAATATATAAATAAAAATATGAAATATTTGATGAAAAGATCTAGATCTACTCATTTAAAAGATTAAAGATTAAATATTTTGTTTTACAGGTTTTTAATAATAGAAGAAATGAGTCGTCAAGTAGGTGCAAGAAAACGCCAGAAATATGACACCAATATTATTGAAAAAGTTGTACCTTTAATAAGGAACAAATCCATAAGTATGAGCCGTGCTTCTAAAGAATATGGTATTCCTAAATCAACTCTGCATGATCATGTACATAACAAGTATCAAAACCATTCTGTAGGTGTTAAGCCAGTTCTGTCTAAAGAGGAAGAAGAGAGAGTGGCTAAGTGGGCCGTGCATATGTCTAAAATTGGGTTTGGTCGGACCCGCCAGGAGCTTGCTTTGACCATAAAGAAGATAATTGATGAAGATGGCAGACCAAACCCATTTAAGGATAATAAACCTGGAACAAGAGGGCCATGATGGCCCTAAAGTCGCTCACCTGTATATAGGCCCCAAGAGCGGGGCCAGTTTAAACCCCAAGGCTTTTATTTGAACAAACTTGGAAGACACCCATTAGAAGATATTTCACGCTAAACATCTAAGGTCTAGCTCGTTGAGTTTTTAAAAAAAAAGATTTTTTAAGTTTTAACTACACATATAGTTAAAATTAATGACACCCCTAGAAAGGGGCCAGTTTTGACCCCAGGGCTTTTATTTGAACAAACTTTGGAGACACTCACTAGAAGATGTTTCGTGCTTGATATCTAAACTCTAGCTATTCGGTTTTTTAAAGAAGATTTTTAAGTTTTTGCTATACACATATAAGGAAAATCAATGTCCCCCGGGGCGGGGCCAATTTTGACCCTAGGGCTTTATTTGAACAAACTTTGAAGACACTAACTGGAAGATGTTTCATGCTAAATATCTTAACTCTAGCTATTTGGGTTTTTTCAAAGAAGATTTTATAAGTTTTTGCTTTAGACATAAATAAAATCAATGACTCCCGGAGCAGGGCCAATTTTGACCCAAGGGCTTTTATTTGAAAAAACTTTGTAGACACTCACTAGAAGATGTTTCATGCTTAGTATCTAAACTCTAGCTATTTGGTTTTTTCGAAGAATTTTTAATTCAAAGTTATTACTATATGCATATAGGCCAATTTTGACCCCAGGGCTTTTATTTGAACATCTTGATAGACACTCATTAGAAGATGTTTCATGCTAAATATCTTAGCTCTAGCTCTTTTGGTTCTTTAAAAGAAGATTTTATGAGTGTTTACTATATGCATATAGGGAAAATATATGGCTCCCCGGGGCGGGGCCAATTTTGACCCTAGGGCTTTTATTTGAACAAACTTGGTAGACACCCATTAAAACATGTTTCATGCTAAATATCTTAGCTCTAGCTCTTTGGGTTCTTTAAAAGAAGATTTTATAAGTTTTTACTATATGCATATAAGGAAAATCAATGACTCCCTGGGGCGGGGCCAATTTTGACCCCAGGGCTTTTATTTGAACAAACTTGATAGACACTAACTAGAAGATGTTTCATGCCAAATATCTAAGCTCTACCTCTTTGGGTTTTTTAAAAGAAGATATTTTAAGTTTTTTTCTATCGGTTGCCATGGCAACCAGAGTTCTGCATGGAATTTAATTCTTTAAACAATTTTTAAAGGTGACCACTAAAGGAACATTCCTGTGAAGTTTGGATGAAATTGGCTCAGCGGTTTATGAGGAGATGTCATTTAAAGAAAAAATTTTACGGACGGACGCAGGGCGGACGGACGCCGGACGAAAAGCGATCACAAAAGCTCACCCTGTCACTTTGTGACAGGTGAGGTAAAAAACTGGCTGAAAGGTATTTTTACCAGACACCCAGAATTAAGTCTCCGTACTACATTGCAAATTGGGAAGGAGCGGGCTCTTATTTCACCTGAGAAAGTTGAAAAATGGTTTTAACCGCCGTATGAACACATCTGCGGATGTTTCTAAATTCAAAATTTACTATTTCACGTTTAATGTTGAATTCTGCTTAAGCCGGTGCTAGGGGGCGTGGACGGTAATTTGCACTTTCCAGTACCGTCCATGAACAGGCTCAATCAAACCGAGCCTGCAACATTTTCAATTTTGCCGTGTTGGGCTTTCTTTAGGGATTCTGTATTTATCTATTTTAAAGACTTTCGTAAATACATAGAGGATGAAGTTGGCGACAAAGATCTTCTCTCTGATCCATCTAGAATTTACAACGCGGATGAGTCGGGGTTTTCGTTTTGTTTGAAGGGGAATCAAGTCATTGGCTACAAAGGGGCTCCAGTGATTTATCACTTTGGTAATAGTGATAAATCTCAATTGACTGTCATGGCTGCGGTTAGCGCTACTGCCCACTATGTTCCACCAATGATTATATTTCCGGGACAACGTTTTTCTTACGACCCACTCGAGGGTTTTCCAGAAGCAGCTATTGGTAGGTCCGACAATGGCTGGATGGACACTGAGGTATTTTGCAACTGGCTTTTGAATGTCTTCATTCCGGCAATTAACGAACGTCGTATCAAAAAGCCTGTATTGCTACTTATTGATGGGCATAAAACTCATGTGACAATGCAAGCATCAGATATATGTGTTGAAAATGGGGTAGAACTATATTGTCTGTTAGAGCATGCGTCCCATGTCATGCAGCCCCTTGACCTTCGCCTATTTAGTCAATTGAAACGTACGTGGAGGCAGGCTGTCCGTGACTGGCAGAGTGAGCATATTGGTGAATTCGTTACCAAGAAAACTTTTGCCCGGGTGTTTAAGCAAGCCTGGGAGAAAAGTACGACAGTAGAAGTTGCTGTTAAAGGCTTCCAGGAAGCAGGTTTATTTCCATTGGACCAAAACGCTGTTCTCAGTTCTGTTAAACTTGATCCGAGTATGCTTTTTGGCCAGAACAGCTCATCAGAATCCAAAGACATTCCGAAAGAAGCTGACAAACTTTCGCGCAGTGAGGATGCTTCTGTTGATGATGCCAAAAATACATAAACTGATGACCAGACAAGCATGGAAACTGGTAAAATTTCAGTGTTATATCAGACATACCATTTTAAACATACCATATAATATATATATACTGTATAATTATATTGTAAATGAATCTGACTTTAAATGTCAGAAGAATAAGATATATTGCACATTTAATTATCACAGGAATGATATAAAACTTTATAAATACAAATATAATTATATTTGTTAAAGTTTAATTTATAATTAAATTTAACTGTTAAACGTATTGAATAATAAATAACTTGTAGACAATAAAAACATATTATTTACAAACATTAGACGAGATCATTCAAAACGATTATTATCTTTACAGATCAGATAACAAATCCCACAAAACAACATGAAGCTGATGTTAGTTATTCAGATGCTAAAGGTAAGCGTATGTCAAATATATATATGTAGATTTATATGAAGATTGAAAATAATATGATGACAGATATAAGGCATATGTGACTGTTATTGTTCAAGTAACAATTACTGATAACTGAAATAATATTTGTCTTGAAATTCTTGCAGATTTTGTTCATTATTAAATGTATGTACAATTACAATTTGGTTTTTTTAGACAAGGACCCTGAGATCGCTACTATTGCTAAGACGGTTGTTACTCCTGCAAAGGTACCTCAAACTTTAGAAAGTAGCAACCAACTCTCGCCGTTTAGCAAATTTCTGAAATTCCCTGAATGTAAGCAATCAAGTAGTAGAAAGCGACCTAGTCAGCCATCAAGGCCAAAAGCCGTCACCGGGGCTATGTACCGTGAAATCCTTCAGAAAAAATTAAAAGCAAAAGAAGAATTTGAGCAGGCAAAGAAACAGCGTCAGAAAGAGAGAGAAAAGAAGCGTCAGAAAAGAGAGGAAGAGAAAGAAAGAAAAAAGATTGAGCCCTAAGAGAAGCGAAATATGAAAAAGATTGAAGAGCAGGAGAAAAAGGCAAGGAAGAGAGAAATGAGAGAAAGGTTTTTGAAAAGTGTTGAGGATGGAAGTAGTTCTGATGATGCGATAGATGTTGGTGTTGGAAATTGTTATGAGTGTGAGATTTCCTACGAAAACGAATATTTGCAATGTTCAAACTGCCTTGTCGTTTTCATTTAGCGTGTGCCAATCGTCAGATTGAGGAAGGTATTGATGATTTGCTTCCATTTGAGTGCAAATACTGTTAGAACATAAAATTGTAATAAACACCTGATATCATGTTGCAAAGGAATTTTGCGATTCTTTTTTTAAAAAATGATAAGTGTTCGGTATTAGATGCCTTGTCCGGTAATAGAGTTACATCAGTACCAACATATACCAATACATAACCCTTTTATTCGACGTCGTATGATATAGCAAACACAAACACACGTAAGTTTAAACATTGTTCATGATATTGGCCTTTTAAAGTTTAACGATTGATGCATGTATTACCGAACTTTTCAAATTTCTGCTTAGTTGTTCGGTAATAGGTGTCCCCGCTCTAGTGTTATTTCATTATTTCTTACACGATTACAACTTTTAAACATTTGTAAAGTCAAAGAAACAATTATTATAGTACTTTTTAACAATCACCTGTCCTCCTTTCTTCAAACGTTTTATGAATAATATTTACATCACCCCATTAATGACATCATCTTAACATTGGTGCTATCAATAAAACATGCCCGATCAAACATTTTAACTGCCTATTAAAGAATTTAGTTGCTCCATTGTTATTGCGAAATTTGCAATGGTAATGTAAGTATTTTATCATTTAATAATTCACAAACATACCTCTTTATTTTTATCGTTTTAGCATTTATCACCATATGACCGCTCATACGTACCATAAATTGTATAATTAACGACGTTGTGAATATATATTAAAGGAATCTGTGATTAATCTAGATATCTAAGACGCACACATTTACGGCAGACGAGGCGGAAAAAGATGTACGTCCTCTATGACGCATAAAAACATCGTCGACGCAAAAAGAATAAGCGCATAACCTATAATTATTTCTTCGCGATGATTTTTTATTTTGTAGCGTGATTTGTTAAAGGAAATTTATTGACTCTCCCAAATTATCTAACGAATCAAACTCGTTGTAATATTGTCCATCCGGTTCGTGCACGTACATATGCAAACAATCAAAAAATAGAAAAAAGGTAGACCCAAATCAGCGGAAAGTTTCGTTTTTACCCTACAAACATGGAAACCTTACATATGAAAATAACAAATAACAGCATGTCAGAACAAAATCCGCTGCGAATTCAAGCAAAATGGCTTGATGTTTAAGTTGGTTGCGTAATGTCGTAGGCAAGACATCTGAATGCAAGCCGGGTTACACTTTTATAATGTATGTGAAGAGCAATACGTAAAAAAGGAATGTGTAAAGCAACACTGAACATAAACTTTTTAAATATTTCATTAACAACACATATACGTCTGATGACAGAAAATCTATTCTATCTCCTGCATTGCAATCATCGTGTAAAAATGTTGAATCAGAACAAGATCGAGCAAATTCTACTATGATACGTAGTTTCCTCTGCATTATTCAAGAAGATATTCCATTTGCAAACTATAAGCAATTTGTTGAGTTAATGAATTCCTTTAATTGTTAAAGACATTTAACTATTAAACATAGGTTACATTAGCAGGTGTCAATGGCCATGTGTCAGCTGTAAAAAATTGCCCCGTACTTCAGAGTTGCTATATTTTCTGGTCCTTCAGGATCACTGATTCCAACACTTTTAAATGTTGAACGAGTTCCGCCCAAGCTCGTGCTAGGTGTGTGATGGATTTTGCTCCTGCCCATAATCCTTCCTCAAACAAATGGAGGTATGTTTGTTGTGATTAATGCTTCCGGCGGATCGTTGGTCTTAAGAAAAATAATTGTTACTAGATTTGCTTCATTTTCTGCATCAGTTCCTAATAGTCTTTTCTAGTAAAGTTGCTAAATAAAGCACTCTTCTTTAAATCTTTAAAGCCAATAATAATTTTATTTAATAGCAGTTTTAAGATTCAAATTTGAATATTGTTAGCCTTTATTTTTCTCATTTAATTATTTAATGAAAAATACATTGCCAATAATAACATTGATGTATTTTTCCGTTTTTTTTACACGTCTTTCACGCTAATGGACACCATGTCACTATTGATAGTACTGGGTCAGTTGTTTTCCTATTTCATCTTCAATTCCTTACCTGTTTTATTATAATGAAGGAATTGAGAAAATTTAGGACTTTTATAATAGTCACAACATCATATTTTGATATATTATTATATTGCTGAATGGGACAATAAATTAAAAATAAATATTTTATTTTGTCAATGCTATGCCGGAATAGTGCATGGATGAACTGCAGTAAGTAAGGGAAAAAATCTCTTTACCCACTTAAACTAAATAAGACTTTACTAACAAGCAGTTAAGGGAGCACGGAATAGTCACGACAAACTTTGATCTGGAGAAAACAGCACAAGCATAAGTTTACATTGTAGAAGAGAATTTACAGTTAAGGCAATTCTTTTCTTACGATTACAAAGAAAGCAAAGAACTAAGCAAATATTTAACAAAAGTAAAAGAACGGCAACATGGAATGATCACACGGACTGGTTATTATTTCAGCAAACTTCTTTAGGGGTTCTTATTTCGCTCTATTTCATTAGCTCAAAATGAAATTGCAAACAAAACAAATTGTGCGGTATATAAAAACAAGAGGGCCATGATGGCCCTGAGGTCGCTCACCTGTATATAGGCCCCCCGCCCCCGGGCCAATTTTTACCCACGGGCTTTTATTTGTTTATTTGAACAGACTTGGTAGACACCCATAAGAAGATGTTTCATGCTAAACATCTAAGTTCTAGCTCATTGGCTTTTTTAAAAGAAGATTTTTAAAGTTTATACTATACACATATAGTTAAAAACAATGTCACCCCTGGGGCAGGGCCAGTTTTGACCCCCGGGCGTTTATTTTAACAAACTTTGTAGATATTTACTTAAAGATGTTTCATGCTTAATATCTAAACACTAGCTATTTGGGTTTTTCCAAAGAAGATTTTTAAGTTTTTGCTATACACATATAAGGAAAATCAATGACCCCCCCCCCGGGCGGGGCCAGTTTTGACCCCAGGGCTTTTATTTGAACATACTTGGTAGACACCCATTAGAACATGTTTCATGCTAAATATCTTAGCTCTAGCTCTTTGAGTTCTTTAAAAGAAGATTTTTTAAGTTTTTACTATATGCATATAGGGAAAATCAATGACCCCCTGGGGCGGGGCCAATTTTGACCCCAGAGCTTTTATTTGAACAAACTTGGTAGACACTCATTAGAAGATGTTTCATGCTAAATATCTTAGCTCTAGCTCTTTGGGTTCTTTAAAAGAAGATTTTTTAAGTTTTTACTATATGCATATAGGAAAAAACTATGACCCCCTGGGGCAGGGTCAATTTTGACCCCAGGGCTTTTATTTGAACAAACTTGGTAGACATTCACTAGAAGATGTTTCATGCCAAATATCTAAGCTCTAGCTCTTATGGTTCTTCAAAAGAAGATTTTTTAAGTTTTTACCATATGCATATAGGGAAAATCAATGACCCCTGGGGCGGGGCCAATTTTGACCCCAGGGTTTTAATTTGAAAAAACTTGGTAGACACTCACTAGAAGATGTTTCATGCTTAATATCTTAGCTCTAACTCTTTGGGATCTTTAAAAGAAATTTTTTTAAGTTTTTACTATATGCATATAGGGAAAATCTATGACCCCCTGGGGCGGGGTCAATTTTGACCTCAGGGCTTTTATTTGAACAAACTTGGTAGACATTCACTAGAAGATGTTTCATGCCAAAATATCTAAGCTCTAGCTCTTATGGTTCTTTAAAGAAGATTTTTTTTAAGTTTTTACTATATGCATATAGGGAAAATCAATGACCCCGGGGCGGGGCCAATTTTGACCCCAGGGCTTTTATTTGAACAAACTGGTAGACACTCACTAGAAGATGTTTCATGCTTAATATCTTAGCTCTAGCTCTTTGGGTTCTTTAAAAGAAGATTTTTTTAAGTTTTTTACTATATGCATATAGGGAAAATCAATGACCCCCTGGGTCGGGGCCAATTTTGACCCCAGGGCTTTTATTTGAACAAACTTGGTAGACACTCACTAGAAGATGTTTCATGCCAAATATCTAAGCTCTAGCTCTTACGGTTCTTTAAAAGAAGATTTTTTAAGTTTTTACTATATGCATATAGGGAAAATCAATGACCCCCAGGGGCGGGGCCAATTTTGACCCCAGGGCTTTTATTTGAACAAACTTGGTAGACACTCACTAGAAGATGTTTCATGCCAAATATCTAAGCTCTAGCTCTTATGGTTTTTTAAAAGAAGATATTTAAAGTTTTTTCTTTTGGTTGCCATGGCAACCAGAGTTCTGCATGGAATTAAATTCTTTGAACAATTTTTAAAGGTGATCACCAAAGGAACATTCCTGTGAAGTTTGGATGAAATTGGCTCAGTGGTTTATGAGGAGATGTCATTTAAAGCAAAAGTTTACGGACGGACGGACGACGGACGGACGCCGGACGAAAAGCGATCACAAAAGCTCACCCTGTCACTTTGTGACAGGTGAGCTAAAAAGTAATTCAAATTCATTTTTTAAAATATGATAAACAAGATAAACAAGGAAAGGCGGCGTTCAATGAACGCAACCCCCATATGTCCCAGCCACAAGAACCAGTGGCAAGGAGCCCAGGCGGACCCCAAACAAAAACAGGACAGGGCAAAGACAGAGCACGGACAGGTTAATCATTAAATGATGAATAATTTGTAACTGATTAGGAATTCAAAGAAAAAAATAATAGGCCCACAAAGGGGAAGGGGACAAGAGACTGGGGGAAGGGGGGTGTGAAGGAGGGGGTGTTAATCAAAGAAATAAAAACTAGAGGCAATGGGGAAGATACTTACCGTAGACGAGAAAACAACGAGGAACACAAACAAAAGTGTCACCAAAACAGTATGAAACAACATAGACATACATCTGAGGAACACAGAGGGGCGCCGCCTTGGAACGGTCAGCAGCATACTAGTAATAATGACTGGGGAGTTTAAACCGATAAATAGTGCACCAAACCTCGCTCTTAGCCCCATCATGTTCCTATAAACGAGACAGTGTAAATAAAATGAATCCCCGCCAAGTGAAATTCTAACAGTTGTCATGGTTACAAAAGGTTAAATAAGTAAAACACTAAAATGATCATGTAGAAACATATAAAAGTAAACCCAATGACCATAACAAAAGTACTCAATGTCCTAAAGGAAGACAGCAACAAGAAAATCACCTACAAGGGCCCGACGAAGCAAGGCAGAAGACGAACATTAAGACAATTCAGTCCAAAAGGGCTTTACGAACTATCCATCATAGAGTCTCCCACTTCACACCGTATTACCGGCGGCAGTGATGGCAGATCACTGCAGTGATGGCAGATATCTGAAAATTACCGATCGATACAGGTAGGTTATAAATTTGGTTGGTTTAATTATATTACACAAATACGACCCATTTCATTGCTATAAAACTATTGCCCATTGAATGGAGATACTGTAAGGGAATTTTGGACTCGTTTTTTCCTGTTTGCCATTGGTTCTTGTTGCTGGGTCATGTGGGGGTTGCGTTCATTGAACGCCGCCTTTCCTTGTTGATCTTGTTTATCATATTTTAAGACTATTTTGAGCAGGTTAAAAGTGACAGCCTCGGAAAAATCCGTGAAAATTTCTGTTTTCTGTTCAAAATATCTCAAGTTTTAAGTAAACGGTAGGATTTCCTGTTATCAATATAGACTTTCATCCATTGGGGTCACGCAAGCCAAATATTTACCCCGTGAGTCTTTTCTTGAAAGTTTTACAGACGCTCAATCTTGTCCAGTCGAAGAAAAAATGTTGCGGTTGTAGGCAGATACATATTATAAATGCTGCCGTCGATGGCAGAAATACCATGAAAGTGGCTAACATTCTGACAGAAAATCAAGTTCAATCTTTTATCAATTCCTCTTTTCTTTGCGTCCTTTTAGTCGGAATTGAGACGTTAAACTTCCATTTCTATCATTTTCTAAAGATAGAAAAGTTATTAATGCGGTATGTGCATCGAAAAAGCTTTTTAGCAACATGCAGTTACAATACAAAAAGTGATGATATAGTACGACAAAATTGCACTATAAATACAGAAATGAACATGAAAAACTTCATTTTTCTATATTCATGCATGTGTGCTTGATCTGTTGTGTCTGTCAGTTACATGCATACAATACTATATGTATAAGTTTAGCAGCGCACTCCCTTTGTAAGACATAACGCCAATTGCATATTACAGCAAGTAACTTCTGTAAGTGGATATTCATTTGCTAGCATATGACATTATTTTCTCGAGGTAATAACGTTCATCGCTTTATGACAAATAAAGGCTGAAATTTACTTCATCGGCGCAGATTATAAGTTACTTAATTTATGTAATAAAGGGGAGACTATTAACCTGGCAACTGGCATCAGTGTATCATAAAACAATGTATGTTATTACCCCTCACTTTTTTCGTAATGCTAATTTCCCATAGGCCTCTGGGAGTTATTTTTACTGTTATGCAAGTACGGTAACTTGCACTTTCCAGTACCGTCCATGAACAGGCTCAATCAAACCGAGCCTGCAACATTTTCAATTTTGCCGTGTTGGGCTTTCTTTAGGGATTCTGTATTCATCTATTTTACAACGTGACTAAGAATTTTGTACTGTTACATAGGTAACAATATTTTTTAACAGTATAAAATCTGGTCACGTGGTCTATTTTCTAAATAAAATGGCCGCCATCTTTTTCTCGATTCATTCTTATTTTCGACGTTAAACCCCGATAGGACATCAATTTCTTCTCTGGAGAAACTATGACATCCATAAAATTTAGTTGTTCGCACCCTGGTGTGCTTTTTAGTGTATAAAATATCTTTTTGTTGAATAGTCAAAAAGTGAACATCCGTTTTCAACGGCATTTAACAATTTTAATTAGTGAAACGTTACAGATATGGTGGACAGACATAGGATATCGTCGTTTTTTTGTCAAAAACCATGCTAAGAATATTCTTGAAATAGAAGGATCAGATTTCACAGATCATAACCGTGTAAATGGGTTAGTGTTTTGTTTTCTAAATAAAACCTAGCTTATTGTATGTTTATGATTTGTAGATATCATCACTTGAGAAAAAGAAAATTTCTCAAGTAGGCATAAAGTACACTTAAAACTTAAAAGGTAAGGACAGGTTAGTTATTGTTACTCTTGGTTTATTTTTGTTACAGTTAGATTTAGTTGACAATTTCAGATCATCACATTATTTTTGTTCGGGGTAATAAAATAAATAACACATGGGTTTGTGAGTAACAGTGAAAATATCATCCCTCGTAAAATACTGTTACCCTCGGCTACGCCTCGGGATAATATTTTAACTGTTACCCACAAACCCATGTGTTATTTATATATTAATGTAAAAATAATATTATTGACAGTTCAAATATTTTCCTATATTATCAAGTTCTTGAAAAACACGACAACGTGGATTCATTTCTTTAAATTTTCATGTTTGTCATAGCGTTGTAGTTTGCCTTTGAATTACATTTACTATGCTAAACTATTAACAACAGTTCTAACATCACGTGCTCCCATTTAACTATATACTTTTTCACGGTGCATATCCATATCGGTACCCTCTTTGCGAAATCTGCTGAAACGGTACCCTCTTTGTACATGCACAGGTCATTCTCTGCTCAAAACAAACCAGCAATGGATAACAAGCCAGTAAAAATTCAGTGTAATAAGGAAAGGAGGTATGACACGTGGAAAGGATGTATACCACGGAACACTAGAATGTTTTATGTATGTGCTGATTTGTCATGTGCCCGTTTTTTCATGCACTGCAACTTCACAATAAGCTACGAAAAATCAACATGTCTTGCTTCGCCCATCACCTCGACATACTGTTCGGGCTGAAATGAACCTGTGGCTTGATTATATAGGCATCATACATATTTATTATGTTCATTTACATATCATCTTCGGACAAATGGCATTACATTGTCGAAAATAATTGTAAAATTTATAAAAACACCCTACTTTCGGTTTTGCAGCGGCACGGGCTACCTCTCTTCGTTTGAATTTTTATATCACAGGTACCCTCTCATTTTTAACACATAGGTACCCTCAAGGCACGATGTATGCTTTTATTTGCGTTTATCGTTAAGTATGCAATATAATCCAATATTTACATAAAAGTAAGAAATATTACATACCTTACGATTAACGCAAATAAAAGCATATGTCGTTCCTTGAGGGTACCTATTTGTAAAAAATATGAGAGGGTGCCTGTGATATAAAAATTCAAACGAAGAGAGGTAGCCCGTGCCGCTGCAAAACCGAAAGTAGGGTGTTTTTATGAATTTTACAATTATTTTTGACGATATACTGCCATTTTTCCGGAGATGATATGTAAATGAACATACTAAATATGTATGATGCATATATAATCAAGCCATAGGTTCATTTCAGCCCAAAAAATATGTCGAGGTGATGGGCGAAGCAAGACATGTCGATTTTTTGTAGCTTATTGTGAATTTGTAGTACATGAAAAACGGGCACATGACAAATCAGCACATAGACAAAACATTCTACTGTTCCGTGGTATACATCTTTTCTACGTGTCATACCTTCTTTCCTTATTATAATTAAATTTGACTGGATTGTTATCCATCGCTGGTTTGTTTTGAGCAGAGAGTGGCCTGTGCAGGCGCAAAGAGGGTACCGTTTCAGCAGATTTCATTTAAGTGTTTTACTTATTTAACCTTTTGTAACCATGACAACTGTTAGAATTTCACTTGGCGGGGATTCATTTTATTTACACTGTCTCGTTTATAGGAACATGGTGGGGCTAAGAGCGAGGTTTGGTGCACCATTAACCGGTTTAAAACTCCCCAGCAGTCATTATTATGCTGCTGACCGTTCCAAGGCGGCGCCCCTCTGAGTTCCTCAGATGTATGTCTATGTTGTTTCATACTGTTTGGTGACACTTTTAGGTCCCTTGTTGTTTTCTCGTCTATGGTAAGTATCTTCCCCCTTGCCCCTACTTTTTATTTCTTTGATTAATTCCCCCCCACCCCTTCCCCCGGTCTCCTGTCCCCTTCCCCTTTGTGGGCCTATTATTATTTTCTTTGAATTCCTAATCAGTTACAAATTATTTATCATTTAATGATTAACGTGTCGTTGCCCTGTCCTTTTTATGTTTGGGGTCCAACTGGGCTCCTTGCCATTGGTTCTTGTTGCTTGGTCATATGGGGGTTGCGTTCATTGAACGCCGCCTTTCCTTGTTGATCTTGTTTTTCATATTTTTTGCGTTCATTGAACGCCGCTTTTCCTTGTTGATCTTGTTTATCATATTTTATGATACACTGATGCCAGTTGCGAGGTTAATAGTCTCCCCTTTATTACATAAATTAATCAACTTATAATCTGCGCCGATTAAGTAAATTTCAGCCTTTATTTGTCATAAAGCGATGAACATTATTACCTCGAGAAAATAATGTCATATGCTAGCAAATGAATATCCACTTACAGGAGTTACTTGCTGTAATATGTAATTGGCGTTATGTCTTAAAAAGGGAGTGCGCTGCTAAACTTAAGATACATATAGTATTGTATGCATGTAACTGACAGACACAACAGATCAAGCACACATGCATGAATATAGAAAAATGAAGTTTTTCATGTTCATTTCTGTATTTATAGTGCAATTTTGTCGTACTAAATCATCACTTTTTGTATTGTAACTGCATGTTGCTAAAAAGCTTTTTCGATGCACATACCGCATTAATAACTTTTCTATCTTGAGAAAATAATAGAAATGGAAGTTTAACGTCTCAATTCCGACTAAAAGGACGCAAAGAAAAGAGGAATTGATAAAAGATTGAACTTGATTTTCTGTCAGAATGTTAGCCACTTTCATGGTATTTCTGCCATCGACGGCAGCATTTATAATATGTATCTGCCTACAACCTTCGACCGGACAAGATTGAGCGTCTGTAAAACTTTCAAGAAAAGACTCACGGGGTAAATATTTGGCTTGCGTGACCCCAATGGATGAACGTCTATATTGATAACAGGAAATCCTGCCGTTTACTTAAAACTTGAGATATTTTGAACAGAAAACAGAAATTTTCACGGATTTTTCCGAGGCTGTCACTTTTAACCTGCTCAAAATAGTCTTAAAACAGGAAAAACGAGTCCAAAATTACCTTACAGTATCTCCATTAAATGGACAATAGTTTTATAGCAATGAAATGGGTCGTATTTGTGTAATATAATTAAACCAACAAAATTTATAACCTACCTGTATCGATCGGTAATTTTCAGATATCTGCCATCACTGCAGTGATCTGCCATCACTGCCGCCGGTAATACGGTGTGCACTTGGTCCGTCAGATGTAATCAAAAAAGGAAAGCGTAGTGTCCAACTGTAAAAGGATTGAACACTAAACATGCAGTATGTCTTAAAATAGTAGGGTCATAACCTCTTTTAATAAAACGTTTAATGATTTTAGTAAAAACAGCAGAAAAATTACCATGACCCAAAATCTTACGAAGTTTGTAAATCATATCCGTTTACAGTATAACTCCTAGGAATGAAAGTGTGTGATGAATGTATTTGAAAGGATAGAATATTTTTTATTTAAATCTAAACAAAGTTTGAAGCAGACAATTATTTAAACTTAAATAATTTGATATACACAGAAATTCATAAATACTCTTTTTCTAGGTTACATTTTACTGACATGCTGTGGAATTCTGACCAATCAGTTTCTAGAGTTAACCAGAACTAGAGGAGTATGGATTACAAGAAATAAACACTTTATTTAAATTACTATTGACAAGAGAAAACAGTAACATGGAAAGCTGATGGTGTGACAGAAATAGTGACATCGCAACCCATCATTGATATTAGTAAAAGAAAAGCTGAATGGTCCTTTGGAAAAAAGTTTCATAACCTCAGATCCCCTTTCCAAATTCCATTTTATTTAGTTACGCCCATTGCTTTCTCGTTAAGGGCACACGCATTCTGTTACTTGGGGACCATACGCCGCTTTTCATGGAATGACACTACTGTGTCACATTAAAGGTTCCATGATACCGGCCGTATGAACACATCTGCGGATGTTTCTAAATTCAAAATTTCACCATTTCTGTGTTTAAATATTGAATTCTGCTTCAGCCGGTGCTAGGGGGCGAGGACGGTAACTTGCACTTTCCAGTACCGTCCATGAACAGGCTCAATCAAACCGAGCCTGCAACATTTTCAATATTGTCGTGTAAGGCTTTCTTTAGGGATTCTATTTTACTCTATTTTATCTGCAGAGAAACATCATAGGGATAAAATAGATAAATACAGAATCCCTAAAGAAAGCCCAACACGGCAAAATTAAAAATGTTGCAGGCTCGGTTTGATTGAGCCTGTTCATGGACGGTACTGGATAGTGCAAGTTACCGTCCACGCCCCCTAGCACCGGCTTAAGCAGAATTCAACATTTAAACATGAAATAGTAAAATTTTGAATTTAGAAACATCCGCAGATGTGTTCATACGGCGGTTATCATGGAACCTTCAATGTGACACTTCCGTGCCATTCCATGAAAAGCGGCGTATGGTCCCCGAGTAATAAAAAGCGTGTGCCCTAAACGAGAAAACAATGGGCGGAACTAAATAAAATGGAATTTTGAAAGGGGATCAGAGGTTATGGAGCCTGCGTATCACAGATAAGACGTCAAAAGACAAATTTAAAAAGCAGGCAACATATCCTAAGGGTACTTTTTGGCAGTATGCAAATATCACAAGGAAGACTTACCAAATATTCCTTAACTAGCACCTGTTGGAATGATATCTGTAGTACATACTGTTGGCTGGGAAAGATACAAATTTATTAAACAAAGCCAGAAATATGTTAACCATTGATAGGCAGAACAAATTAATGTATATTAAAGTGTACATTCAGCCTTTTCAAAATGAAGAAGCTCCCAAAATTGGAACAATAAAGGTGTGTTTGTGTATTTACGAGTTGAAATGACATTAAAAAAAATCATGTGTAATGACAGTGGAGATGAGTACTCTAACAAGTCAGACGAATCAATCATATTATATCTTGTCAGACTCAGCTTGATAAGAAAATATGATAAGCAAGATCAGTAAGGAAAGGCTGATTTTGTTTGGTCCATCGGGATCATTGATGCCAGCACTATTAAGTGCTGAGAATTGAGTACCGGTCAAGCAAGTGCTAAGGGCGTAAGGGATGTTGCATTTATTCATTATCCCTCATGTAAAAGAGTCTTCAATTTTCATGTAATTTTGTTGTGATTAATGCTTCAGAGGGGTCACTTTGTTCCCAGATTTTTATACTTCACAAGTGCCGTGTGGCAGCTCCAAAACGTTGCCCCGTATTTCACTACAGTGTTGTTATATTTTTCTTGTCCTTCGGGATCATTGATGCCAGCACTATTAAGTGTTGAGAATCGAGTACCGTTCAAGCCGGTGCTCCGGGGCATGATGGATTTTGCACTTATTCATTATCCCTCATGTACAGACTCAATCAAACCGAATCTGCCATTTTTATGTATTTTTGTTGTGATTAATGCTTTATCACATGGTGGTGAATTTGAAAACCCGTCGTAAAGAGAGGTTATTCTTGTTTTTATTTATAACCAAATATAGTAAAATATATGCCATCAGGCTCAAAGCCTAACACATCGTCCTACTTACTAACAAATAAATATATTTTTCAACATTTTTTTAAGTGTTCTTAAGCGTTAACCACCTGACCTCCACCCAAGACAATTTCAAACAACGAAAACGCTAATCTAAAACACCAACAATATTCGTTTTTCCTTGAATAATTAAATTGTGTACGCTATGATGCATCACGCTATGATGCATCAATCTACAACACAATGCAATTAAATCAATTCGCTAAACAATTTAAGAAAATTAACACAATGGCTTATGTACTAGATTTATTGACTTTTTCAAAGCATTATGGAGGATTTAGATGTATTACTTTCAAAATTCCATTTTATTTAGTTCTGCCCATTGTTGTCTCGTTTAGGGCACACGTATTCTTTTACTTGGGTACCTTACGCCGCTTTTCATGGAATGGCACTACTGTGTTGAAGGTTCCATGATAATCGCCTTATGAATACATCTGCGGATGTCTCTAAATTCAAAATTTCAATTCGCTAAACAATTTAAGAAAATTAACACAATGGCTTATGTACTAGATTTATTGACTTTTTCAAAGCATTATGGAGGATTTAGATGTATTACTTTCAAAATTCCATTTTATTTAGTTCTGCCCATTGTTTTCTCGTTTAGGGCACACGTATTCTTTTACTTGGGGACCATTCGCCGCTTTTCATGGAATGGCACTACTGTGTTGAAGGTTCCATGATAATCGCCTTATGAATACATCTGCGGATGTCTCTAAATTCAAAATTTCAATTCGCTAAACAATTTAAGAAAATTAACACAATGGCTTATGTACTAGATTTATTGACTTTTTCAAAGCATTATGGAGGATTTAGATGTATTACTTTCAAAATTCCATTTTATTTAGTTCTGCCCATTGTTTTCTCGTTTAGGGCACGCGTATTCTTTTACTTGGGGACCATTCGCCGCTTTTCATGGAATGGCACTACTGTGTTGAAGGTTCCATGATAATCGCCTTATGAACACATCTGCGGATGTCTCTAAATTCAAAATTTCACCATTTTTCGTGTTTTAATGTTGAATTCTGCTTAAGCTGGTGCTAGGGGGCGTTGACGGTAACTTGCACTTTCCAGTACCGTCCATGAACAGGCTCAATCAAACCGAGCCTGCAACATTTTCAATTTTTTCGTGTTGGGCTTTCTATAGGGATTCTATTTTCTCTTTTAAGCGCTAGCCACCTAACCAATCGTCACCCATGAAAATTTCAAACAATGGAACCGCTTATCTAAAAACAGCATTTTTTCCCTTGAATTACTAAATTGTGTACCCTCTGATGCATTTATCTAAAACACTCTTCAATTTTATCAATTTCCAAACAATTTAAGAAAATTAACACAATGGCCAATTTACTAGATTTATTGAAAATTTTCAAAGTAATCATAGAGAATTTCTAAAAAAAAGTATCGGTGAAAGATAAATGTAGGAATATAAATTGGGATTTAGAATTTGTTTTAAGTTTGTTTAGTTCCATAATGAAATATATATAATATATATATATGTGATATTCCGGGGGGGTGTTGTTTTTCTTTCTTTTCTTTTCTTCTTGCTTTTTTACTTTTTTTTTGTTATCTTTTTTCCTCAATTAATGGTGAAAACAAATATTCTTTTATATTAATGGAACATTGTCCAGTCATTTTTGTTGTAAACGCCGTGCTGTGTCACTACAAAATACTCGTTCACAATAATAGCTGCGTAACTTTGAATATTATTCATTCCATTGTGTCCCAATTAAATTAGAATACTTAACGGCGTTTGTTTTCACATAATAATGCTGACATTTTGGGTTAACAGAAGACTATGTCAAATTTACCATGTTCCTGTGTCGCTTAATTAAATACCTATAATTCCGTCTTCGCTCGAACATGGTATTATTACGTAGAAAATCCCATGTCGCATCATTAGCGAAATAGAGTAGGATAGCTTATAGACTGTGTGATATTTCACAGTGTTTTCTCAACCGTCTAGGTATGGAAACAATGAATGTCATGCCCTGCAAGGAGAAAGTTAAAAAGTCACCATTACGTAAATTTATCACAGGAGGTGCTGGTAGAATGTCCCCTTATCGGAACTACATTATTGTATCTGTAGTGTTTATACACACTTTCCGTGCTTTTAAGACACGAAATGTCAGTCTATTACAGCGTTAGACAATGCTATGACGCGTAAAAGATGTTGTACTTTTACAGTATCTCTCAAGTTAAGACTGAAATAGAGAATAACAGAATCCCTAAAGAAAGCCTAACACGACACAATTGAAAATGTTGCAAGCTCGGTTTGATTAAGTCTGTTCATGGACGGTACAGGAAATTGCAAGTTATTGTCCACGCCCCTAGCACCGGCTAAAGCAGTATTCATCATTTAAACACGAAAATAGTTATATTTTGAATTCAGAAACATCCGCTAGAGTCTTCAATTTTAATATAATAGTGTTGTTTGCAATTGTTCCAAGGGAACACCGCTTTCCTAGATTTCGTGTTTTCGTCACAAAACTAACACTTTTTTATCTTCATTAATTGTCTTTTATAAAATTAATGTAGATGAATCTGAAAATATAGGAAATTTAATTCATCAACACTTTAACAAGAATAAGGTGAATTTTATAAATTTTATGAACAAGCAAATATGTATAACTAGGTCATCAAAAGAATACTTCAATATATATATTGAAAGTCCTGTTGTCACCCGTCGTGCTGTTTATACCTTTAAGTAATATGTATTAAAGATAGTTGTTAAATAAATAAAAAAAAACCTTACTGTATGGTTATTATCATTCTAAAAAATAAACTTTTTATAAAAGAATTGAGGTGAAATAGATATTAACGCAAAAAATATTGCTTTGCATTACATTCGAAATCGCGAATTGTCATACTTTTTAACATGCAATTTGACTTGATTTCAGGTGTTTTGTTTTTTAATTTTTGTTATCTTAAAAAAAATGCTATTATATGTAATGATTTTATCCTGACTGTTTTAGTTCACGCATGTACAACAAACCGCTTAATCAAATAAAGCTCATATTTGTTTACGTCTTGGTAAAATTGTAAAATACTAAAATGCTTCGTTTCATTTTCTATGAATTACATTAAATATTTCCTTTAATATATGAGTATTGGTTAAATTTAACAAACAGTTACAGTGATCATTATAATCAAAACATATGAAACAAATTGGAGATGCAGCATAACTGCGCTTTCTTAGGACCATGAACAGGCTCAATCAAACAAAGCCTGCAACATTTTCACTTCAGTCGTGTTTAACTTTTTTTAGGGATTCTGCTTCTCTAAAAAAATGAACCTCAACACAAATAAACTTTTATTTCCACTAATTAATAAAACAATCGAGCTTCTGAAAACTGTGAATAAAAAAAGATTCTTTCTTGAATATCTATACTTACATTAAATTTTGTAAACAGCTTCATTTTAACACGCAATTAAAACTTAATTTAAGAACACTATTTCGTTTTCATTATGAGTAATTTTGAAACAACATAATCCTTTTAATCTGTTAATATTCATTTATTTTGCATAATCAATGGTCCTGAGTGACATTTAAACAATGATTTTGTCACAGCCTCGATAGATTTAAAGCATTGCGCATTGTGTATCCACGTGTTACCAATCTGATTCATTTTAAGGTATGGTCACCCTAATAGGCACTATAAAGGTACTGAAAAATTATATGCCCTAAAATACACCTGTATGCAAAATTTAAACACAATGTACCCTACGATTTACTAGTGTTACAGACACTTCTAAAATAAAGTCTGCATTATAAGAAAGGCTGCTTTCAAGAAATAAGGTCACTTTAGAAAATCTATATAATTTATAATATTATCATTTTTATGAAAAACATTTCCTATTGATAAGTGTTAAGAAACAAAATTCAAACAACTAGCAAACGATTGAAGAAAAAAAAACTGTTTCAAATATACTTTTACTGTCACGGTCTATTATTAATTTTATTGCACTTAGAAAATATCAGGTACCGTGAAATTTGTTAAAGAATAAGCCTTATGTAGGCAATACATACCTTTTATATTTTTTCTTTTTTTTCTTTTCGATCATAATGAAATACTGATTTAATTTTAGAACGTACAGCTGATCAACACAAAACATCATATAAACTATGAGATTTTTGTAAGATAATGTATTACATATCTGTCGTTCCACAAATTTTCGTAAAATAAAAAAAACGAATTCCGTTAGGATACGGTTGGTACGTCTAGTGGAACTATAACGAAATTTTAAGTGGTTTTGAAGGAAAACAATACATAACGACACCAAGTATGTAAGCTGTAGCTATAATTGATAGCTTTTATATTCAAAGGCATTAAAGATGTTTAAGAGAACCATTATTTTTCTCACTGGATGAAATCTAATATTGCATTTTAATCTTCAATCTTACGTGATGCAATTAAAATCTGCGTGTGAATTTAAAATATCCCTGGAAAATATTTTTAAGTTTTAAAACTTGTTAAAAAGTATTCAGATGATGAATAGTTTAACTTAGTAAATCAAAGTTGACATGTTAAAAAGTCATTTGTAAAAAACAAATTTAAACAACTAAAACAAATTATTTAAAAGCATGTATAACTAAATGCGTTATTAACGTATGTCATAGTTGGGATCAAACTATGCAATAACGTAAATGCTTCTGTCCATTTTTCTTTAATTGAATTATTATTCATGTACATATTATGGCTTTAATTAAAACCATATCTAGTATAGATATCATTATAATTATTGTGAATATATCTATCTTATCCTTGACATTTTTTTAATTATGCGCAACTAACAATTAAATAAATACACTTTTATTATTGGTATAAACGAAAAATCAATAGTTAATTTTTAAGATCACGAATAATTTTTGAAAATGTAGTATTACAAAACGTATTCCGGCGGATTTATTTGTCTTATAGATGTTGTGATATACTTAGAGAAAAGAACGGCTGCGACTGCTTTGGGATAAATAAACATAAGGGTAAACCATCAAACGATCGTATAAGAGAAACAGTTTTGTTGATTTAATGCCTATCCAAAATATCTCCTTAAACTTCATCAAAATGACAGTACGTTTTAAAATGCAAATATTCTTAATGTATGTCCTAATTACTAAATGCTTATTTGTGTTAACGTTTACAAAGGTTTGCTATAAAAACAATGACGCTCTATATGTAAATGATTAATTGGTTGTCAAAATAACTATCCAGTTGGGATTAAAGTTATAATATTAGTATGCATATTAGCAAAGTCGATTTACATAAATATACAAACACAATAATCTTCTTACGCAAATGCTATTTATTTGGCAGTTTCATTATAGTTTGTATGCAAATAAAATGTATAATTAGAAAAATTATAGCCATTATGAAACATAATCGATCATTTTTCTTCTACATCTACAAAGATAAATTGGCATGTTGTTGTTATCCCTTTTTAATCACAGGTTTACATTGCATGGTGCTTTATTTGAATATTGGTTGAGAGTTCCAAAAATATTGTCTTTGCATATATGTACTTATATTATATACATAAATAAAAGTCATTATTGTGGTTTTGTTTTATGTAACACATGCAATATAGTTATAAACAGCAACCTTTAGGTAAGACATATATTGAATTGGTAGAATAAATGAAATATCCTTCAAATTTCAAAACGGGTTTTCTGAACTTAACGTTTTAACACAGTTAGGTAGATTGATTTCTAACATAAATACGTGTATAAAGTACTCTTAGAACATAAAACATTTATATGCAATTAACCTTGAAGAAAGATTTTTCAACTTACACAAACGAAATCAGAATAAAAACACAATACCAGCGTTAATCTAACAAGAAATGAGGCACAATATATACCATAGTAGCAATTATTATTATTATACAATATTTTGCAAGTTCATATAATATTATGTACTTACTTAAGACACCTACTGTACAGGTTATTTTATGCGTCAATTTTAGCAAGGGTTTAAAAAAGAAGATTTGTTTCTTTAATAGTTTCTTACATTATAGTTTTTATCAAATTTCTAATCAATTTCAAACTGCATTTTGTTGTAAAATATATCATATTTTATCGTCTGTTTTGTTTAAAGCTGCATGCATTGAGATAAGCCCAAACTGTTCAAGAAATCATATTTGAGAAAAAGGTAATCTTAGGAATGTCTTAAGTAAAAAGCTAGAAGATTTGAGTAGTAAAGCACATGTTCTTTACGATTAGTGAATGATTTTGCAGTATTAATCATCATATTTCTACTAACTTCTAACGCAGGAAGGGCTTTTTTGCATTTTTTGACCTCTTTATGGTAAATTACGTGGTTGGTACGTGTAAATCAATATTTCGTTCCTTTAACAATATTTTACCTGTAAATACATTTTCAAAATTGGCATGGAATTGGCATGAATCTGGAGGCACGCTGCATGTGGAATTATACTGTGTTGATTCCCTTTATAATCGGGCTCGAATTTCCTTCTTACCTGTTTAAAAATGTTGTCTTATTTCAAATATTTACAAATAACGCAAATATAGCTAAAGAATAAAACAAATATTTATATATTCTATATTTGTTTAAAGAATGATAAAATCAATAAGTAATGTATTATATTGTGTTTGAAAATACATAACATTGAATTGGCCACAATGTTAAATAAAATTGCAGTTCATGCAAACTGATTTTGTAACATGCATTGAATATAAATATAATACATATTCCATTCGTAATCAATCCATTTCTGACATACAAAGAAAAGCAAAAAACAAAATTCATGGTTATGCATAAATCACTTAAAGCATTTATGATATTATCAACACAATAGCTTCTTTATTCATATACAACATTTTTTCCCTTCTATTTAACTTTTAGTCAGCAAAATTGTAGTTTTACAACAAAGGTAATGAAGAATATAGTTTAATAAAAAACACACAGAAAACAAAGTGTTTGCCATTTCAGTTTCCCATGTGATTGAATTGATCAGTGTTTGAATTGACGTTAGTTGAGTGCAATAATTCAAACACTAGTATTGACATATTTTGTGAAAAATTAAGATGGGATTAGTACGGAACAATGCATCAAATCGCAGTCCTTTATCACAATCTCCAACGTATTATAATTGCGACAAGGAATGTCATATTCTACCTAATGAAGATAGAAAAGTTGGTATTATGTTTCTGCATCGCAGATGTGCCATTGTAAATCATGACCCTACTCTGACACAACTATAAATTATTGCAAAATGTCTGTGCGTGTTTTTTTTTTTATTATTATCATATAAGTTCAACAATACATCATATGTTATAGCCTGACGCGGTTTGAAACAAGAACAATCGTTGAGTAGTTAGTTAATCGCGTGTTGTTGCTCTAAATGTTCTAAAAATTATCAAGTGAATGCGGCATATCATGTACATGCTTTAGACATATTGAAAAGAAAGGGTTGTTTTTTTTTTGTTTTTTTTTGATGTTTTTTTTTTTTTTTTTTTTTGTTTTGTTTTTTGGATAAATGCAAAATTATCTTAAAGTGTTGCTTTTGACTAAATTGAATATCGTTTATTTCTATTAAAACTTAATAAAACGATAATACCTTTGATATTCTATGTTTACCGAAACTGTCAATGTAAATGAAGTGAAAAGATGTAATTGCATGATGTCTTAAATAACAAGACAAAATAATTAATTGCATATAATCTTCAATGACACAGGTGTCTGCAGTTACGTATATAAAAATCTCCATCAAAAAAGTATGTGACTTATGAAGTGACTTGTCTTGACATTTATGTAATCTATAAAACATGCCCGATCAAATACATTTTATGCCTATTAACAAATTTGTTCGCTTTGTGATTAGTTCTAAATTTACAATTCTAATACAGGCGTTTTATCATAGCAAACTTAACAAATAAACCACTTTGTTTTATTTTTTAAAACATTGCGTCAAATCATGCATACTATTTATAGTGAACACATGTTAATTGTAAACAATGTCTTTTAACAACAACGGTGTGAATATTTTATCCATCAACAATCTGAATTTCACATATAATTTTATTAGGCTACTGTTTATTCAATTGTCAATTATCAATTTACAGGACACCAACATGAATATTTAACTTAGAGCCTGGGCAAGCTGCACTGGATCTATACTAATGACAAAGGTTTGTAACTAACGGTTTCATTAGGATAAATGTGAAAGAATATTTTGAAGTATTGTTCTACTGTATGATAATGTCAAATGTACATTGCACAATTAAAAAAGATAGGACAGCAGTTCAATGTGTAGACCGCAACAATACAATAAACACGTAAGAGATTGGTCGACATAGTTAGACGGTGACAATACGTATATTTTTTAAACCTACCAACAATATTTCGATAACTTATAAATTAAGTTTATGCTTTCAAAGCCTACATCTATAGCATAATAACAATTGCTGACCGTATTCAAGTTTTGCTATATAAGAATTCTGATTAGACATGATAACACATGTTGATTGGATAAGGCATTTATTGAGATAACTTGCAAGGACGAATTTGTTTTACAATATAACTTAAATATATACATTTGTGTATTAATAAAACAGCTTAAATATGTCAAACAGTTTTGCGTGACCAATTATATAAATATATAACCGATTTTATGTAATAAGTTATCATAAGGACATGTTATATCTAATAAGTTATTTGTTTTAGGTATGGGTTTAGAGAGTTGATAAAAGTTCTGTTATTTCTCTTCGTTATTTCTAACATTTGCGACAAAATTTTGGCTCAGTATCAGAAAATATTAAATAAAAATATATCTTATCACTTTTTATAATTATATGTCAAGAAATAAGCATATAAAATTCGTTTGGTTTTCAGAATATACTTGTTTGATGTGGCTATTTTCAATGTTTGGGTTGTGTACATAATTCTTAAATTCAGGTCAACACATAAACAGTGTAAGACTATTAAATGAGAACTTCAAAGTTTTTCCTGACAACGGAATATTAGTATCCCTGTAACCAAATGAATCTTTAACATCATGAGGCATTCAAACTTTTTCAAAGATTTCCTTATATACCAAAGACCAAAACGCAACATACGTGCATTCATTTAAGTATCTTTAGAATTTCCCCTGCAACTTTCTTAATTCAGTCACTTAATCGGAAATGTACTTTTTCAACCATGTAATCTTCTGTCTGAAGTCATTAGTTTAGTTTGTCATTTTTATCTAATTTTGACACTGATGGATTATACTTCTTTATTCTTGTCTATTTCTTTATGCATAAACATGAGGAAAAAGAACGCAGCACAAAATCGTTTGAAAATTAATACTGATAAAGACGATAATAACTTTTCATTAAATTGTTCGAACTTAAGGAAATAGAATATATTTTGAACTTAAGGAAACAGAATATATTTAAAACCTTAAGGAAACAGAATATATTAAGAACGTAAGGAAACAGAATATATTTAAACGCTGTCATATATATTTACATTTCAACAAATTTTATAACGTGTTGACGATGAATATGCTTTTTAGATTAAGACAATTTTTTTTAACGAAACCAAATCTCATATCATATCTAATAGTGTTTTATTACATTATTACGAAATACACATAGTAACCGCTTTATTGATAATTACGTCATTTTATTTGAAATAAATCTAGTTGAGAGTTTTACTGTTGATCAGTTTTATGATTGAAAAAGATGATGATAAGGGATCCACCAATGGGAAACAAATGAAATTGGTTAATTTTCATAGATAATATTTCTAACATTCTCCCACAGGCGCTAGTCACATAATCAAATATTTTACATAACCGGTCTATATATGTTTATAAAGATATAAAGCCCCCAACGGAACAAAAACATCATGCGGAACAAGCAAGAACACTGCTGCAAGAAGCGACCAGATCACGGTTATCTCTTTGTTGTCGCCATTTGAAAGCATCAATCCAAGTGCTAACACTTTTTATTTCATTAAAATCCCACAAATAGCAAAGAAATTCGGAAAAGTTTTGCAAAATGCCATTATTTTCAATTCATGTCGTTTTCGACGTCCATACCATTCGTATACAAACACGATTTCTGGTCGATCTTTACGAAATAAACAAAAAACGGCTAGAATTTCCACGTACGTTCCATAAACAAACTCTTTTCCTATCGATCTGCGGAGTCTTAACTGATCAAAAGCCCTTTACATACGTAATTCTTAAAAAAAATATACAAGGACCCTAGCTTGTGACAGTATTTTATCGCTCCGCTTACTTGACCTCTGCTTCTACAACCAGTATTTTGAAAATATTTACGTACATAGAGGGCTCTAGTTCAATTTAGACTTCGCAGATCGATAGAAAAAGAGTTTGTTTATGAAATTTATGAGGAAATTATAGACGTTTTCTGTTTATTTCATAGGAATCGACCAGAATCGTGTTTGTATACATGAATAGATTGGACGTCGAAAACGACATGGATTGGAAGTATTGGAATTTTGTGAAACTTTTACTAATTTCTTTGCTATTTGAAGAATTTTAATGAATTAAAAAGCGTTAACGCTTGGATTGATCCTATAATCCCGTCTCCGCTCAAAAGTATGGTGTAAACATGGTATTACGTAGAAAACCCCACGTCGCATCATTAGCAAAATAGAGTAGGATAGCTTAAAGACTGTGTGGAATTTACCAGTGTCAATTTCCTCACCACATCTCTCTGTCTAGACATGGAAACAAAGAATGTCGTCAAATGCAACAAAAGTGACCAATGTTTGTATTTATTGCACGTAAATTATCCTTTTAATCAGACCACACTATTTCAAACGGTTTGCTTTGATAACAAAAACTTTTAATGCATTTAGCATTATAATAACTTACTAAGTTAACATAGACTGATGTTATTCGTTGAAAAGGTTTAAAGCGTGTGTTTAATTTAGATAAACCAAACAGCTCTTATAAAGTTTCTGCTCTGCCGTGCTATGTCCTTGTGTCTTTTTTTCAGTGTGATGTAAATGAAGTTATGCTGTAATGCAAGTCGAATTTTTTCATGTTAAAAGTATAACATTGACACTGCCCACTAGCATACGTTACATTTTGCATTGAATTAACTTTGATTAAAATGAGTTCTGGAATGGTTTTTTAAAACATATCAATGTAAAACATAAAACTTTTCAACTTAATATGGTTTTAAATCGTGACTGTATGCTTCTTAATCATACAAGCTTAGCAAACAGTAGTATTTGATCGACAGAAACAATGTTAGAGTTTATATTGTTTCTGTCGATCAAATAACGTTGCTTTTGCCTTGTAGGTCTTTATTCTTGTGTTTTGGGTTTTTTGTTTTTTGTTTTTTTTTTTTTTTTTTTTTTTATTTGTTCTTTTATTTTAAAGATAATGTGATCTTAACATGCATTGTGCATTAAATACATGTAATGTCAATTTCGTCTCATTGTAAGTAATGTTTTTTTTTACCGGAAAACTTAAGACCTGTTCTAATGAAAAGGTTTGGAAAGATTTTTTTGTGATGCAATTGTAGGTGTATGCAGCTGTAAAAAAAAGGGAAAGCAAAAGACGAATGTGTATCTGTGAATACAAGTATAAAAGCTCATATAACTTTTTAATTACATAAAACTACATTATAGAGTGTAAGTTATTTTGGATGGATGAAAAATGATGGGTTTGAAAGGTTGGTTTCTAAATGTTCAATAATTATGGAACACAAAATAATATATAATTGTTATTTGAATTTTAAGAATTGTGTACCAAAGATCTGTTTTGTAAAATGATGCAAAACAAAAACTTTGTCTTTCTTCAGTCACATGTTTTCAATGATAACCGAGCTACCTGTGTCTTGTTTTATAATTTTCTACAAACAAACTCTTTTCATGAGCAAATATATATTCCTCTAAATAAGCTATGGTAATTGAAATTTGGGCAAAAATGCAAAGCGGGAGTGTGGAACTCGAATATTTATGATAAAAAAATGGTTGATGATATTTTCTTAAATTTGAAAAATAAATGCCTTTTTGTCTTTGCGCACCAACACAGTCATATGGCGCCGAAGTATGAAAGATAATTTTGGCTAACCTCGGGTGTTCATACTTAAAGAAAAACCAGTGGTCAAAACCATCACATCTGCTGGAGCTTAGATGTTTTATTGTCTCCAATAATTCGAACATTGAATAAGCATATTATACCTTACTTGATATCATTTCTCGCTGAATAATTGACACCTGTAAGAAGTACATTATCTCTTAAAGTTTATTTATCGTGATTGTTTGTCTACGATATAGACCAAATTACTGTTATACAATGACAGTCACATCATAAATGCGGCATTGTAATTACTAGGGCTAAATGTTTGTCTTTTTCTATCTTGATATCAGGTTGTTTATGTTGCTTTGTTTTCATTTTTGACCTAGACAACAAATGATAATTTGATAAAAAAAATAAAAATTATAATTTTGTTTTGGAAAATGTCTTTATTTAACAATGGTTTAACATTTGAACACAATAACGTATAACAACACTGTCATTGTTTGCAACATCATTAGTGAAAATGATGAGAACTGGTCCAGATTTATGGAAGGTTTTCCAGACATTTTATAGAGCCTATCATTTCTTATTGTAATGAAGCGACAAAACTTGTCTTATTATCAAAAATATTTCAGTTCAAATGTGCAAATGTTATATCATTTTATTGGATATTGCATATAAGTATTTATAACCATGTTTGTATTACTGTATCGCCAACATTTATTGACCATGACTTACTTATTACAACTTAAAAACTGCCATCCCTTATGACACAAATAATCAAGAAATTTTGTTTTGGAATTGAATAATTGTTGTTTGTTTGTCGGAGTTTAACGCCAGGTTTTTGCCTTATTTTGGGGTCGTTTCACCTACATGGACTTTCTGAATAATGAACCAAATGTTACAATCTTTCCGTATGTGACTGCATACTATTGAAATACATGAGCTTCGGCGTAATATAATGCTTTATCTGTCAATAAAAAAAGGTCCTCACAATTCTTAGCCGACATTTCAACAGCAATGTCTGGTTACGAATAATTGCTCTAACATTGATTTTATTTTACACCAGAACATGAAAAGTTTGTCATTAAAGTACTTCATTTGATTAGAACAAAAATCTTCCCGACTTAATTACAGTACACACTTAGAAATAATTACGTCAAAAAACAAATCAGACAACAAACACTATTAGACGAAAGGTCTTGACGGGTAGGTGGTTGAACTTTTTCAATGATCGCTTTCCATCAGGAATGAAGGTGCTTTGGTTTTTGACACAATTTAACATCAATATTATAAGAGATACAAGGAACAAAAACAAAAGATTAATAATCATTAGAAATGTTGGGATTATAAGAACATTATGTTGTCCGCGAACGACCCCGTTTCCTTTCTTGCATTATAAACGAAATTGATCGCCTTGTGATTATAAATAAATTTGTAATGTTAATGTAGGCATTTAATCATAGTAAACCCGAAACTATTCCAATTCAAAAATTAAAATCGACTGTAAATTACTTTGTCTTTATCACAATGATAAAATATTAAAATTAAGCTGGAATAAATAATGCAACTGCGTCGTTTAACATCCGTAACATTTTTATTTTAATTTCGTCTTTGTATATTAAATAAATGATATTAACTGGCACAACAAAATATTCTTCGAAAGTTTATAAACTCGTATCAAGAAATTCTGGGACAACAATTTTATCTTATTTATAATAAATACCAATTATGACTTTGTTTTGATTTTTATTAAGGTATCAATTTATCACTATGTTGTCTTGTCATTGGTCAAATTGTAGTCATATTATGAAAAGTTATAAACTTAAGTATCTCCATTGATCTTTGAATATTTGTGTCTCTCAAACCATTTCTAGTAACAATATAAACCTCATATATTCAATTATCAGGTGACACAGCATATTTGTAGCTTATAAAGTTAATGTCAAGGTAACAATAATGTGATTAAATTGATCATTTAGTTGTTCTATTTACAGTTTCATAGTTTCTCCCTTCAACACCTGAGTGACTCATCTAAATAAGATAGTAATATGCAGTTAATATGTTCCCGTTGTAACATTAAAGATGTCACTAACCTTATAAACTTGCAGTTCACTTTGACTAACATCATTTTTCTGAAGTAATCCTGCTGTTCCAGTAATAAGTTTTTTTTATCCTATTGATTTCAATGCATGTAATTTGTTCTTTATATACAGAATGTCATATAAAACTGTCAACATGTTGAATGCTCGGACATGGAATAGTCGTATTAAAACCATACACGCGGCTTTTAAAGGTAATGTCCTGGCACGATCACATAATTTAATTGCTTGGAGTATCTTTTTATTGGTATCTTTTACAATAAGTTCTCTGTGTGATATCTTCAATGTCGCACGAATTAAGCTGCAAACATAGGTTCGTTGCAAGAAGGCTTTTGTAGCTAGAAACAGTAAGTGTTAATTTCCTGTCTTAATTATTTCATTTGTACAAAAAGGCATCAATATATCGTTAAACATATCATTAGAAATAAAACTGGATGAACGTTTTGTCCATAAATAATACTGATTTGATCAGATATATGAACATAATGATGGAAAGGGAGACAAAAATAAAATTTGGCATTCAAATTTCTACTTAATAAACTTAAAAGAAATGCTATGATTTTAGTATTCGTTACATAAAAGTATTTTTAAGAATGTAAACAATGTTTTGTACAGTTATATTAAATGTCAATATATGTATACATGTCTGCCATAAGCAAAACAGCATTAAATATTTTCTGATACAAATAAGTCATGTTGTCTTTGCTCATAACTTCATACGGAAAAATAAACATCTTTATACAACTGCATAGCCTTATTTTAATGTATTTAAATTTCAGAAATTTAAACTAATTACATTTTCATCTTTTTGATTATCTATAATAAAAAACAAATCAACTTAGGTGTCTAAAATAATTTGCCCATGAAGAGTTAAATGTGAAAATTTCACTGAAGCAGGACTATTTTTGAATATGCAAGTCAACTATTATCTTCCAAACTGCATGGTTAAGGAAATTGATGCATCGTTATCCCTCAGATGTGTTAAATGAATATAAATGAACAAAATAATGGCAAAAACTGAACTCAAACTCAAAAATCTAATTGGTTAGATTTAAATCCCCAGCGAATAATGAATGAGTCAAATTACTTGATTGAAGCTTCTAATAATTATGTACCTAGGGTGAAAATATTTTATGAAACAAATCCGACAAATAGGAGCAGTGTAAAGCAATAGAGCAGACTTGCCTTTTAAAAAAACGTAATAAAAATGGTATTATTTATACATTATTTAATGTCATTCAGTTATTCATTTTAAAGTTATTTGTTAATCTGCATGTTATATCCGATTGTCCCATTTACCGAGTTAATATGAATTTATACTGAACTATGATATCATGAACCTTATAGTAAGTTGTGATGAGGGTTTTACTTTTGAATGGGTGGCAACATGCGCAAGTGTAGTCATTTGTTAATAACTAAGAACAAAAAACAAGTTCTTGATTTTTTAATAAATATTTTTATTTCACTAACTGAATAAAAGATGTCAAATACAAAAATATATGTTGAGCTTTGTTGCTTGCTATTTCCTGTTTCTGTTTGATTATTATGTATCCACAAGATAACGAAGTAAGTAGTTTGTGTAGCTAGATAACCTTTGTAAAGAGTTTTTCAAAAAGCTATATAAATGAGTTTTGATTCCCCTTGCTAACGAACAAATATTGTATCAAAAACATGTCATCTTTTAACGAAAATAACAAATTAAGTTCAAAAATGTATTGTATAAATAGATAAAAACACCTTAGAAAGCTAAAAGCAGGATGCGACAAATTGTCACCTAACACTGGTCTTGACATAAGTTAATTAACTGCTATTTGAAGCATTGCTCTCAACCCATCCTTTTTCATAATCTCACTAATGAGATAGAAAGAGATCTATGGGGCAATTCTAAATTTTGCAGTTCTCTAACGACGAGTAAAATGTTGTGTCTTTAACTTTAAATGGCTGACAAATTGCAATGACATTTTGATATCTTTTAGATTGTCTGCATGTTGTATATCGTATTGGACTACCTTGGGCGCATTTCAGATATTGATAAAAAAAACAAGTAATGCATCTTTGGATCTCATAAGATACTTATTGAAAAAAAGATAGAGTTGTTATTTATATGATATTAACATTTGTAATTTATATGATATTAATATTTAAAATATTTGTTTGAAAACAATCTAATATCTGCAATATGTATAGATAATGTTTAATTGTATCATATATCTCACCTCCCCTTGGGGGGAAAGACGTTGATTTTACTCGGGGTTTTTCGCTTTTGGCTGACGGGGGGAGCCTGAAATATTCTTTTAACCCCAATGAAAATGAATGACCATTCCCCTCTAAGTTTTGTGTAATAAAGAAACCTACCAAAATAGGGGTCTCGAACTTACCTACAACAGCTATATATAATTATTTCCTGATTTATTGCGTTGTATAATACTAAATATCATCAACATATTAAGTATTAGTTGTATATCAATCGTTCCATTATGGACCATTTCCCTATGAATGTTCTAATAAAATATTGTTGTAAAAGTTTTAAATGATTTAGTATGAACATTGATATTCGGAATTATGATATTTTGTTCTAGAACAATGATTACTAGAAGTTTCATATCAGTTAATTGCAAGAGTAGATAAATAATGCAACAGCTCTAAAATGTCACTTTTGTCAAATTCAGTACATAGATATTTAGACACAAGAAAATCTAATTCAAAAATGATCGTATTGCAGGTTTGTGAAGTCCAAAACAATGATGTCAAAGTGATACACTTTATTTACAGTCGAAACTTTAAAATGGAAGTGTTTTCTCTTATTCACCTCGATCTACATTATTATGAGTCACCACCTTAAGTATAATCTCATGAATTTAATACATATTTTCTCTTTGTAAAGTTAGAAATATAAATAATAAAGAAAGATAAATAATTGAAAAGAAAATCACTATTTGAATAAAAATATCTTTTGGATTTGACTGTTGATTTAAATTTTAGTTATGGTCGGACAGATTCAATTCATCATACCTTTCACTTGGAACACCCAATATTAATCAGCTGAATTAATACATAATGATATTAAATTTTTCCAAACTGACACTTCGTCTGATATATAATTTAACAAAACTTGAACTGATGACAGCAAACATTATTTATTTGTTTGGTATCAATGAATTATTTTCTTTCATAGACATACTGGAAGCTAAGAATATAAAGAAAGTGGACAATTAAAATGTTATTAACTTTAGATCTTAGATTGGAAAACTCTAACATACTGCAACGAAAGAAGGTTAAATTAATTAAACAATGTATAAATCACAAAATGTATATAAAACGTTTGTGCATAGGCAATTTAAGTGCACTTCCAGTTCCGCAATCCTTAAATGTACATGACAGGAGATTTCTACTTAACTAGACTACTTACACAAGTTAATTGCCGGCGCAATAAGAATCGCTCTTAACCTATCCTATATACTCTCGCTAATGATGCAACATAGGATTTCCGATGCATTTGTATGTTTTTTTTACTGTGCAATTAATGCTGTAGAAATGATAATACAAGTCCACGCGAGACAAAACGAGACATACCAACTTTACACATTGAGATATTATTACAGAATGTAATCTGATGTCTTTTTCTTGAATTTTGTCTGTTAAAAAATTAGAAATAAACACATAACATGTGAAAAAGTGCTTCATTGCTGCTGCTTATGTTAGTATATATACCTGGTTTTATTGCTATTAGATATGAATTTCTTAAATATTTTGCATTTTTGAATTGAAATTTGTATGTTCACGTGTGTTGATGATCTTTTTGCTGATATGTTGTGTCCGCATATATACGTAGTACAAAAAGGTAAACAAATCCTCTTTATCAAGCCAATGAAAAAACAATATCTGGACATCTTCCTACACTGAATTTTCATATTCGGGAATACAAACAGTATTTATATCATTAAATATACTGTATATTGTAACAAAGGTTGTATACCACACTTAAGTGAAATTATATATATGTATATAAATATGCTTATAAAAACAATTTTCAAACATCGAAGAATATGTAAAATATGTATGCTTCTTGCAAATATCTGTACATATCATATGTAGTCATTAAGATATATTTCATTTCTTATTGGCAAAATTGACTTAGACTTTATAGAAAATAGATTTTTATTACCTCCCTTTATTTACATGAAATTTTAAATTCGGAAATATCTTGATAAATAATGTTTTTTGGAACGTACACAATTGATAAATCTTAATTTAAGCATAATATTTATGATATAAAACTTTAAAAATTGTGTTACAGGATCTTTATTCAATAAATGTATAAAACCATATTGTAAACATAGCATAATAACTAGACAGTGAACGTCACCGCTTCTAATGCTCCTTATTGTTTTAATGGATGCATGAAAGAAATTAATAATACGATAAATTATCATGGTTAAAGACAAAAAAATAATCAATACAACACCACCTTGCAAAGAAATGGAAGCCATACTGAAATTGAATAAATGATAAACAAGTTTTTTAGATGAAATTTATTTCGAATGTTTTTATTTTAAATCAAATAATAACAAATACTAAAAGAAAGTTGGCAGAAATTATGATATTTTGCATATGTAATTAATAAATGATTTTTGTCCTCTCTGTTATTCGTATGGAGTGTCATTTTTGTCAACAAAATCAACATTTTGTCGCAGCATGGCTGTTACAGTGGTCATACTAAGTATGCAACAACAGTAAAGCATTAAATAAATAAATGTGAATGTAAAGAAGTGTGTTATCAATTTATACGCATGCTAACAGAGTTGTGTTTCGACATATATGCAGAATGAAACTTGTGATAGAATTTACGTTTTTATTTTTCATATTCTCATAATAAAACTACATAGGCATTTGTATCGAAAAAGAATATAATTCATTGACCCTGTGTTTTTATTCCTCATTAATCAAGGTTTGAAAGGCCTTTTTCCCCCTTTCCTGTATCTGACTTCCTTTTAAAGGATTATGCAAAATTACATGAATCATAACAAAAGTTGGATTACTTTAATATATTGGCCTTTAAAACATTTGTAACAGAGCATACAAGTGTCATTCTTTTCAAAACTTCAACAACACTTGGAAAAATCACGTTCCTTTTTTCTGCTATTTTGCTGTTGTCAGTTGATATTGATGTTGTTGTTGTTGTTGTTGCTGCTGCTGCTGCGCTTGCTACTGTCTAGATCCAAATGAAAGTAAAAGATCTCATGTACATCAACATTTATTTTATTCATGAAGTTGTTCGTCCAGGTTCATAGAAACTGACAACACCTTTTCAACATTACTGCATACACTTCATTATTATGCATTTTTTCCGTGGAAAAAATATATTTATCTGAAATTAAATCCTAAATTGGTTGTGGCTGACATGAAACATTCATTGTCATCTAGCATCTCCACATTAATGCACTGAACAGTTTTTAAAATGAAACAAAAATCTTTTCAATCTATGTCAGTTTGTCTGACACACTTTTCAAATTACATATTTTAAGTCAAATATTGAAAAATAAATTTAGTGTTACAATATTAATTTGCCTGATTTATCAATATGATAATCGGCGTGTTTGCTGTTACAGTATTAAAGAAACCAGACTCGTTTGTCTTCATTAATTTCTGTTCGTGCCCACACATAGATGTTCTATTTGTTGTTTTTATAACATTTTTTCTCTGGTTTATTATAAGATATTTCATGTAAATGTACAAAGTAGTTTGATATTTTAACTTTACTTTTGGTTTTCTTCTTGCTCTTATTTCCAATCCGTTATAGGTTTTTGTTAAATAATTATATTCTGAAAGTCAGTTTGGTGCTAAGAAATAACTCATTCTTAATGCTTCATTCATTATTAAAACGCTTATAATAATTATCAAAGGGCATTCCTTTCCATAAACAAGGCCAAGTGTTCAACAAATAATGGAATAAAATACTGTTTTGGCAATTTGATAAGATGCTATATCAAGTATATCCAGACTGTTATAGTATTGATTTGCTTAAAAATATTCATTGTTTTAGCTAGGGCTTATTACTATCAAACAGCTTTTAATTGTCACATATAGTTTATTTCTGCATGTTAAGACAATTAAGGTTCACTTGCTGTACTTCAGAGATACATAATTAAATCTTTTGATGCCCGAGATAGGAAATTGCAACTTACATGTAACATGCTTTTTATCAAAAGGAAGAACGCAAGTTAATTGACCGAAAATGGAAGCAAAACTCTTGACGTATTCTATATAATCTCGCTAATGATGCGGCATGGTATTTTCGATACATTTGTTTTATAACTGTGCTGTAATGTCGGTAAGAGAATGATACAACCCTTAGATATGATAACAATCTTAAACGCAATTATTCATAGTAATATATGCAACAAAGGACAAAAAGATTAAAAAAAGAACATCATATATTTGTTCAAGTTTATCATCTTTATTTACATTTTACAGGATATCTATTTTTAATTATTGATACTCGGTTAATCTTTTTTACATCTTATTCCTAATCTGTCGTAGAATGTAAAGGTGACACAAGTCTTTCTAATTACATTACAACTTACATGAAATATGTCAACATTACATGACAAAACTAGTGTGCTTAGAAATATCGCATATTAGCTTATAGAAAGTGACGTTCTGGTATTCAAACCCTACAATTGCAATGTAATTAATAAATCCATTCGATTATAAGGTTAGATATATGGATGCAGTACTACAAATATAGCAACTAATAACATACGAGATATAAATGTCATTTTAAGTCATATAAGGAAATGTTAATACATATTTGTTTTGAGGCGGATTTAAAAAACTTAAGCAAATCTGTTCAAAATTCACCCGACAAATTTAATTGTAGCACGTTTGAATGGAGATTCTAATGCATTTCCGAAAGTATCATTACTGCAAAGATTTATCCATTTTATCAGTGGTACTAATGTCTTTGCACTGGAAAACAATTTATTTCCTTCAGCTTAATCAGTCAACAAGTTTATATTTCTTGTCAGTGTATGCGACCTTAAAATTTTATTTGCACAAAGTCTCCGACGAAAATATTTTAAAGTATTGAATTTGATAACTTTCGTCTTATTCTTTCTTGACAGCTTTAAGTTTTTGGCAAAGGGTAAATGTGAAAATTGGCCTAAGAAAAATTAATCCGAATTCCCTTAAAAAGGTTTAAAAAACGAGGCTCGGGGGCCCAAAGTAAGAAAAAATAAAAATTTCTTTTTTAAAATTTGGGAGCATATGGGAAAAACCCCAATAAAAAATTTTTTTCCCCTTTATATTAAACAAAATTTTTTTTATAAAAAAAACCCAAAACAATTTTGTTTAAAGAAAATTAAACCTTTTCAAAAAAAAATTAGTGGTAGTTTTACTAAAATTTTATTGTCGGCCCACGGGTCGTCAAACTTAAAATTTTCCTGTCTGTGATCAGAAAATTTTCCCCCAAAAATTTAAAAAAAACACAAATGTTTTAAAAACGTGTTTTTTCTTTTTGATTCTGTATTTACAAAAGATTAAAAAACCCTATTTTGCTTTTCCCTATAAAACCTACTTTTTTTTAATGTTTAGCCATGTAACAATGTAATGGAAAGGTCAACATAATATTTTATTATCGCCTTTAATTACTTACACTGATTTTTGATTTCTATTTAAATGCTACGCATTGAATTGTATTTTAATACGAAATTACGAAATCCCCGATCGCGAGTCATAAATTTCTAAAACTTTAAACCTATGCGTAACAAAAGTCGAATGTATTGTGTTATGTTTTAATGAAATCATAATTAACATAAAAATCTGATTTGTTTATTGAATACTGCTCAGAAGTAGGTATTTAGGTTAAGATTTAATTGCACATCAGCTTCTTGAAATAGTGCAGTAAGAGCAAATAGAAGGCAGTTTGCACTAAAGAACACAGATAATAAATATTTATGAAACCATTTTACAAGTGATATCCTTTTCGATGAAGAAGATACGTAAACATGTATCAACAATGTGTGTGTCTGATTAAGTACAAACCGTTAAAGGTCATATGATTCCCAAAAGACCTGTCTGAAGAATTAAATGCTAATTTGGAACCAATCTCAGTGTAATTGATAAGGAATAGATATGCACTTATACTCGTACAAGGGCATTTTTTTGCATTCATTTTTTATCATGTGTATTTTTACTTTAATAAAACAAGATAATATTCGTATAGATTTTTGCATATTTATCGTGCTTTATTAAAGTAAATGAACACTTGAGAAAACAATGAATGCAAAAAAGTGTCCTTTTATAAGTGCATATCTATTCGTCATCAATAACACTTCCCTATCGTCACTTCTACATGCAATAACTAATAATGAACTTTACATCACGTAGTAACAAATTTGTAAACACACATTTGATCTGGGAAAACTTTATTTCTATATTTTATATTCAAAGTGTGTAAAAAAGCTCCTGAATCTTAAAAAAGAATACTCTTAAAATATCTGTATTACATATTTCTATTAATTAACGTTTGCGCATACATTGTGCATACATGAGGCCATTGCTTAATTGTTTAAAGACTGCTTAAACCAGCATGTTATTTTGTTCCGAAATATTTCATTCTGTTTCCGTATAATTATGTCTGTAAAATAACAGAGACATTTTATGTTTAAAGCAATTCAAAAATAGTTGAAACAATCTCATTTTACTTTTTCTAACTTTATTTGAAAATGGTTGGATGAGGAAATATGTAAATATATGTAGTTTTATTCTCTTTAAACAACCGAATCTTACTTAACATAGCATTTGTTTCCTCGCGTCTGAAAAAAAATTAGTAAACAAAACATCTTAGCATAAATTTCCGATTTATCTTTTGAATTAATGCAAGATCATTGTTAATGTTTGATCAACTGTCAACATTTCGCCTATCTTGTTTAACAAAGCATGAAAACGAGACAGTGAATGTCACTGCTTCTTAGGTTCTTAATGCTTTAATATTGTAAGAACAGAAGATGAAAAACAACACATCGATACTATATACGTATAATGTTGAAAAGATATCTGTGATAAACAAGACAACACATATAGAACGCATCCGGAAAAAAATTTTCTCCTATAACAAATATATTTATTACCGCTCATTTCATTCCTACGCACTTTAAACATTTTCATACTTTTCAGATTTAGAAAGAGATTACTTAGAAATTTAGGTTTTACTCTTAGAGACTACTCCTACCATTAATGCAATTTCAATAGAATTGATTGATTGTGTATAATACACATAGTTTTTCACTTGAATGATTTTCAACTGAGTTATTTCCCTTGAATAAAAAAGTGTTTTACCCTGTTAAAGATTTTTGGGTCTCCTGCTACACAGTAGCTGCAACATGCTGGCAACATATCACCTTGATTATTTTTTCATTTTTATAAATTGCTATTCAATTTATTCGATAATCTAAAGAAAAAACGTTTAGTTTTAATTATAAAATGAATTCCACAAAAGAATTTCAGACAAAGCTGTTCTTTTATACACTAGTCTTGCTTGAATATCAGATGGCTGGTGTGAAGTTTATTGCCTACCTTGTTTGCATTTCGCATAGTTTTGAGTTTTCTAAAAGCATGCACAAGGTTTGCATGACGCGTTAAATCAAACCTTGCAGAAGCAACTGAAACATACAAATTTCGTAAATTTTCAATTTCCAGAGCTTATTATACATAAGTTTATACCTGTAATTTAATCATATAGAAACTAATTGTTGTATTGTATATGATTGCAAGAAATCGACTTTAAAGGATTTGTATAAAGAATAAAAAATCGATGTGGTATTATACTTAAGGACAATGAAAACGCACGGTCGGGATAATTGCATTTTAACAAGGAAAATATATTTCTTTTAAATATTTTTTAACAGTTTCATAAAACCGAATGCATTCCGGTCATTTAGATACCAAATTTAAGAAAAATGATTGCATTTTAATGAAGTTATTGCATGATAAAGACAGTATCCAACACTTTTGGCTAATTGTGATAAGATCACAACAAAAAACAGATTTAATCACTTCATGGTTACTTTATGAAATGAAATAATTTGTTTTTTAAACTGTTAATTATTAACTTGTTTTTCACACCTTTCTAGAAATGTTAGATATAAATGAGCAATTAAAATTTTTATGAAAATGAATATAAAACTATGCCAATGGTCAGTTTTAGAAATTGTAAAAATTGCATTGAAATTGCATATACACACTTTTCCTCTATAAAAGGTGCTTAATTTCAGACACTTCTGAAGATTTGCTAGCAAATTGTATGCAATGGTTCTACAAAGAATTAACCGCTGCGTAGATTTAGGACTGATTCAGTCCGGTCTATCTTACAATCAAATTTTTTATTATCAAAGCGCCAACCGTTTTGGTGTCCATCGGTCTATAATTTCTCGGCTTCACCAGCGTTTTCGCACTACACTACAGGCTGAGTGGCGTCAGATTCAACAGGCGCCTATCCGCACCGTAAGGTCTATGAGGCGACGATGTACATCCGTAAGAGACGCTGATGGAGGATATTGCCGTTTCTAAAGATCCCGACGGTGACAGACATTTATGGGTGACTTTGTTTTGGATTTTCATTTTAGTTTTTGCCTTTATTAAGTTTGTATTACTGTGATGAAAAGTGTGATTTTGGGATTTTCACCTAAGGTTCTTCGATTTACTAGTGTACATTTGATTTTAAACATTTTGAATTATTTTCAGTTGTTAAGTTTGCGTTTTGTATTAAAGTTTGAAAACATTGAGGGAGTCGTTAGGTTTTTTTTTTCATGTATAAATGATATAAACGCAGGCGTGCGTTTTTCATTTCCTTAAGATTAAAATTGCTCTCTTTTAAATGTTTTAAAAATTTTTTTTAAAATCCACCCCTTTTTTTAGATTTGTAATTTTTTGCAAATATTAAATTTAAGACTTTGCATTTCAGGGATTTAAATGTTTAATTTTTTGTCTTTTTATACATATGAAAAAAACCCTATTGTGATTCATCTGTAAAAATTTCCCAAAAAATTGTCGTTGCAATTTTTAATTTCTATATTTGCTGTCCTTTTGCTGTTGTAAACCCTTTACCCCTTTCAGTGCTGTTTCACTTCAACTTCACAAAGCACCCAAAAAGAATTTTTATATCAAATTTTTTTTATAAAACAGAAAAAAAACCCAAAAAAACGTTTTCTTGTAGGTATTTTTAAATCGAAACAAAGAAAGGGTTTAAAGTAGCTTAATTATGAGGGACATAACTTTGGATCAAAACCAGAATTACTACAAATTATTTTGACTTATGGATGAACTATTCGTTTCCCCTCCGCCAGGTAGGCAAAACGGAAGAACATCGAGAATTACTAACACCGCATGTTCAACATTTGGGCGAGAGTGAAAGTCCTCGATCTCTAAGAAATGAAAACTTAGTCTGTCATTTATGGAGAAATTGTAATAATGGTACGTTAATCAAAAAAAACAATTTTAGGGCAGCACACGCATTGTGTTAGATATACAACAACCCAACCAACAAAAACAATTAAGTGAAATACACTTCTAAACACTATTTATGCAAACTGAGTATCCTTACTTTTAAATGTTCGATATTCTAAACAGTTCTCATCGATAGTACGAAAGGTATTTTTTCATCTGTCTAGTGTTTGTTTAGCGTGAATAACTATAATGAATAAACATATTAAGTACAACGTTGTTGAAAAAAGAAAGGGTAAGAATATTAATTCGGATGATGTATCGATATGTTAATCCTTGGTATTGTTAACTTCAAACCAGACACGTTTGTCTTCATTATTACTTTTTCTGTACAAACACAGACGTTTTATTTGATTTTTGAATAACTTAATAAATAACATGAGTCTGAAATAAAAAAAACAACGTTTAATGATTGTTTCATTCACAATGTGTCTATTCTTCAACATATATTAATCTGTTATTACTTGTGATAGATGTTATTTGAACAAAAGAACAATTGTCAATTACAATTGGTTGAGCCAGTAGACTAATGTATCGATAGAAAATATCTGTCACCGATTTCTTAGATAATTTTATTTATGGATAACAATTATGTGAACGTTTATTATAATTTTATATTAAATGGTATAAAACATAATCAACAACATTCCTATTGAAATACAATAATAAATTATTGTATTCTTTTAAATGGCAATACGAAATTCACAAAATGCAGCCCCGACATATTCCTGCTTTATTTGTTTTGGAGACAAAACCTCCGGATCCTTTTGTTTGTACTTGGAGCTAATTTTAATCAGATTGTAATTAGAATATATCAAATATTACTTGACTTTGCACATCCTGAAATTGTAAGTGGTCATGTGTATAAAGATATTTCGAATAATCCTGTTGCGTGATGTGTCGTTTAACCATACTGTTTAAAATAGAAGCATTACTGTAGTTGTTATATTAAAGTTGATTTAAGACTACAGAATACATCACAATTAACAACCGCTAATATTTCTTATCTTTACACTTTCTTAGAAACGCATATATTTTTCAGCGTTAAAACGAAAGCCCATGATAATATTTCAATTTGTTCGAACTATAAAAGTACTTTGAAAAATATTTAATATGGAGAGATTCTAATGCTTATAAATTACGTGATTTTTTTCCATTATCTGTTTCAATAATTATTTAAGCACATACTCGTATAAAATGATTCGAAACAGATTTTGATCCTGAACATTGTATTATAATGATTGTGATGCTAGTTTTTCAAAACAAATCGAAGCGTAGAATTAAGGATTGGATTGTTATATTTTACCAAACAACAGACCCATCAAGTTTCAGAATTGTATAACAGTATTTGATGAAATATAATGAAATTCAACTGTAAAATTTTAAAGAAATTTTGAGAAATGATTATGTTCACGACTCATTTCTCTTATAATTCGATTCAACATTTAATAAGACTTTAATTAATCATACTAATTGTATACGTTTTCTGCACGTCAAGGTTTAGAAATTGTAATAATTTTCAACGTAAACCACTCACGAAATTTACTGTATGTTTAATTGCGTATAATCAGGCTAAACAAAATCGTCGTACAAAATCGTATCAGTAAACTTAAGCTGCAACAGTATCAGATCTTTAACTCTCACTTTTTAGCACATGTCTTACTTTTATATCTTAGAAAAAAAGTAATTATGACTGTATAATATTGCTGAACATCGTCCACAGTGCTAACATCAAGTTTAAAACTTAACACATTAAAGTTATGTTTTTATGGCTGTGTTTAATTGACATCTGGGTCAAAAAAAAATCGTTTGTGTCACCACTTTCGAATTTAAGACTTAAGTATCTAAACGGAAACATTTAGTCGTTGAAAGCTATTAGCTATTAGCAACGGAGTCAATAAACACTCATTGAGTTGAGAGCCTAATACCTTTTCAAATTGAAAAAAAATGCAATTCGCAAATGTTAGAACATAAAGCGAAATGAGGTTGAACATTAAAGTAAAGAAAGCCACTAAAATACTGAAAGGACATTTTGAATTAACCTGATTCTGAAATCACTAAAGCAGCAAGTATTGTAAATAATTAGGAAAATTCTCATTTAGAAATTAACGTGACAAAGGTTCAGGTTGTTGATATGACTGTGCACTTCAATATATACTTCACTACATTTCTAAGGATTCGAAAAAGGTTTTAACATAGAAAAAAGAAAGTGTGAATATTTTAGAAAATTCAGCCGCAATCTTGGTGGCCATTTTGAATATTGGGAACCACATTGATTTTGAGCTTGGGGTCTCGATGAAATTTAATGGGTAAGATATTAGACTATTAACATACAAAGTGGTTTGCTTGTAGAATTATCTGAACGATTCTTGTATTTTACCCTCGGATGGACTCTAACTACTTTGAATCATTATGTTCCTTTTTCTGCTTTAACGCTGTTGTCAGTTGATATTGATGTTGTTGTTGTTGCTGCTGCTGCTACTACTCTTGCTACTATATAGAACCAAATGAAAGTCAGAGATCTCATGTACATCAACATTAATTTTAATAAGGAAGTTGTTCGTACAGGTTCATAGAAACTGGTAACACCTTTTGAACATTACACTACAGACACTTCATTATTACATGTATTATGCAAATTCCATTTTTTCAAAGGATAAAAATAGATTTATCTGAAATTAAATCCTAAATTTGGTTGTGGCTGACATTAAACATTCATTGTCATCTAGCATCTCCACATTAGTGCCCTTAACAGTTTTTAAAATGAAACAGAAATCTTAAAAATCTATGTCAGTTTGTCTGACACAGTTTTCGAATAACATATTTTACGTCAAACATTGGAAAATAAATTTAGTGTTACAATATTAATTTGCTTGATTTACAATGTGATTATCTGTGTTTGTTTTTGCTGTTACAGTATTAAAGACACCAGACACGTTTGTAATCATTATTTCTTTTCTTGCCCACTGATAGATGTTCTATTTTATTGTTTTAATAACATTTTTTCTCCAGTTTATTATAAGAATTTTCATGTTAATGTAAAAAGTAGTTTGATATTTTAACTTTACTTTTGGTTTTCTTCTAGTTCTTATTTCCAATCCGTTATATGTGTTTGTTTGATAATTATATTTTGAAGACATTTTGGTGCTAAGAAATAACTCGAAATTCGCCATTCTTCATTCATTATTAAAACGCTTAAGATAATTATTATAGGGTTTTCCTTTTCTAAACAAGGACAAGTGTTCAACAAATAATGGAATAAAGTACTGTTTTAGCAATTTGATTAGATGCTTTGTTGAGTATATCCAGACTGTTAAAGTATTCATTTGATTAACAGTATTTATCTTCTTCGCTAGGGCTTGTTACTATCGAACAGCTTTTAATCATCACATATACGTTATTTCTGCATATAAAGACAATGAAGGTGCACATGCTGTGCTACAGAGATACATAATTAAACCGTTTGATTCCCGAGGAAATTGCAACTTAACATGCTTTATATCAAAAGGAAGAACGCAAGTTTATTGACCGAAAATGGAAAAGTAACGCTTGACGTATCCTATATAATCTCGCTAATTATGCGGCATGGTATTTCCGATACATTTGTTTTATTACTGTGCTGTAATATCTGTAAGAGAAGAATACAAGCCTTTAATAAAAATACAATCCTAAACGTAATTAACCATAGTAATGTATGCAACAAGGGGCACAAAGATAAAAAATAGAACATCATATTATTGTTTAAAAATTATTTGTATTTATATTTTACAGATGTCTACTTTTAATTATTGATACTCAGTTAAGTTTTTTTAATATCTTATTCCTTATATGACGTAAAATGTAAATATGACACAGTTCTTTCTTATTACATTAAAACTTACATGTCGTAATGGATAGGCATATGTCAACATCGCATAACAAAATTAGTGCGCTTAGAAATATCGCATAACAACTTATAAAAGTGATGTTCTGGTAATCAAGCTCTAAAATTGCAATATGATTAATAAATTCTTTCGATTATCAAGTTCAAACTACAAATAAAACGATTATTAACATACGAGATATAAATGTTATTTGAAGTCTAGTCATGAAACGTTAGGACATATTTATTTATGAAACAGATTTAAAGATTTTACGCAAATATGTTCAAATTCACCCGACAAATTTAATTGTAGCACGTTTGAATGGAGATTCTAATGCATTTCCGAAAGTATCATTACTGCAAAGATTTATCCATTTTATCAGTGGTACTAATGTCTTTGCACTGGAAAACAATTTATTTCCTTCAGCTTAATCAGTCAACAAGTTTATATTTCTTGTCAGTGTATGCGACCTTAAAATTTTATTTGCACAAAGTCTCCGACGAAAATATTTTAAAGTATTGAATTTGATAACTTTCGTCTTATTCTTTCTTGACAGCTTTTTGTTTTTGCGAATGGTGAATGTGTAAATGGACTAAGTAAAATAATCCGAAGTTCCTTACAAAGATTTAAACAACAGAGGCTACGGAGGCCAAAGATAAGTAAAAAATATAAATAGCATTTAAACTATGAGCATATAGAGGAAACTCAATAGTTATATTTTTCCCTCATAGTTAACATAATCTTTCCAAGAACATATATGATAAAGTAAATAAACACTTTTCAAATAAAATATACAATAGATACGTAGATACTCAAATTTATTCGTCGGGACACGGGCTGTTATCACTTAGTAATGTTCTGTCTGTGATAAGCAAATTTTCTCTTAAATCAGCTTTCAAACACGAATGATTTTCAAAAACGTTTTTTTATACTATTTTCAAATCATGATACTACTAAAAATAGATATACATAGTTTGCGTTATATTGATAAAACGCATACTTTAATTAATGTTATAGCCATGTAATAATGTAATGGAAAGGTCTACATAATATTTTATTATCGCCTTTAATTACTTACACTGATTTTCGATTTCTATTTAAATGTTACGCATTGAATTGTATTTTAATACGAAATTACGAAATCCCCGATCGCGAGTCAAAAATTTATGAAAATTTAAACCTATGCATAACAAAAGTCGAATATTTTGTGTTATGTTTTAATGAAATCATAATTAACATAACAAATCTGATTTGTATTGAATACTGCTCAGAAGTAGGTATTTAGGTTAAGATTTAATTGCACATCAGCTTCTTGAAATAGTGCAGTAAGAGCAAATAGAAGGCAGTTTGCACTAAAGAACACAGATAATAAATATTTATGAAACCATTTTACAAGTGATATCCTTTTCGATGAAGAAGATACGTAAACATGTATCAACAATGTGTGTGTCTGATTAAGTACAAACCGTTAAAGGTCATATGATTCCCAAAAGACCTGTCTGATGAATTAAATGCTAATTTGGAACCAATCTCAGTGTAATTGATAAGGAATAGATATGCACTTATACCAGGGGCATTTTTTTGCATTCATTTTTTATCATGTGTATTTTTACTTTAATAAAACAAGATAATATTCGTATAGATTTTTGCATATTTATCGTGCTTTATTAAAGTAAATGAACATTTGAGAAACCAATGAATGCAAAAAGTGTCCTTTTATAAGTGCATATCTATTCGTCATCAATAACACTTCCCTATTGTCACTTCTACATGCAATAACTAATAATGAACTTTACATCACGTAGTAACAAATTTGTAAACACACATTGATCTGGGAAAACTTTAATTTCTATATTTTATATTCAAAGTGTGTAAAAAAGCTCCTGAATCTTAAAAAAGAATACTCTTAAAATATCTGTATTACATATTTCTATTAATTAACGTTTGCGCATACATTGTGCATACATGAGGCCATTGCTTAATTGTTTAAAGACTGCTTAAACCAGCATGTTATTTTGTTCCGAAATATTTCATTCGTAATTTGTGTAATTAAAAGATTATTTCACTTTTAAAAATCTTTTACTCTTATCAACACCTTTTGATTTAGATGCTATTTATTTATAATACTTTGTACATTGGTTGATGTTTTTTATAATTTTTAATGGTCAATATTTTTCAATTTTCATTGGGTAATCAATTAATTATTAAAATTAATAATAATTAAAAATATTATATCTATAGGGAAACAAAAATAAGTTAAAACGAACTTTGTTATTAAGAATTAAAACTTTTAAAAATAAAAAATTAAAAATATTAAAATTGTTAGAAACAGACTAAAAATCAAAATTAATGTATAAGTGTGTTAAAAGTATTTTAAAAACATTTTAATAAGAGACATTGTGAACTTAATATATATTTTAATAAAACAACTTTTAAAAACTTTGTATGGAATATAATATTATTAAACTGTAACATAAAAAAAATCAATAAATTAAATCAGTAATTAAAAACATTTGTGTTCATCTTCATTTCATCAAAGTTATCTACTATCACACTCTACATACTAATAGTAAAAAAAACTACGTGACCGACTGCTTGGGGTAAACACTTTATATTTTGTATCGGGACTCAACCTGGACCTCGGCTAATTCCCCACAGCTTAAACAACCGGTACCGCATAGCTCTACCAAAGGTCTAGGTTCCCGTACAGTGTTGCTGTTATTAGTAAAAAAGTTGTAACATGCAGTAAGGGCCGCCGCAACCCCAGCACCAGTGTAGCAGCAGCCAGCCCCAGCCCCTAAGGCAGCCCCCGGTCGCCATTAAGAGCATATTTGACCCCAGTTTTTTATGTAAATAAAATAATTAAAAATAATAAAATTATAAAATAACAAAAAGGAAATGTAAATAAAAATAATATTTTTATGTATAAATGTAAGTGTGTATGTAATTTATTATAATGTTTTATAATAAATGCTTTATTTTTAAATTTGATATAATGTTTTGAAATTATAATTATATTGTTAATTAACTTACTGTTTAGGTGTAAAAAGCAATAAGGCATTTTTTTAGTAATTCTATTTAGTACTTAAATATTACACATGTTAGTTTTTTTTAACACTAATAAAAAGATTATTTTACTTTTAATTTTTTTTTTTAACTTTATTAACACCTTTTGGTTTAGGTGCTATTTATTTATAATACTTTGTAGCTTTTAGCAATTAATGCTATAAGGAAATTATGTAACATACAGAATATGTTTTATACCTTTTTTTATAAAATAATTTTTATTTAAATTAAGCATTATGTAATACTTTTTTTATTGGTTAATTTTTTTTATTACTTTTTATTGGTTAATATTTTTTAAGTCATAAGGTATTTTTTCAATCTGTCTAGTGTTTGTCTAGCATAAATAACATAATTATAATGAATAACATATTAAGTAAAATGTTGTTGAATAAAGATAGTGTAAAACTATTAATTCGGATGATGTATTGATATGTTAATCCTTGGTATTGTTTATTTCAAACCAGACACGTTTGTCTTCATTATTAATTTTTCTGTACAAACACAGACGTTTTATTTGATTTTTGAACAACTTTATAAATAACATAAGTCTGAAATAAAAAACAACGTTTAATGATTGTTTCATTCACAATGTGTCTATTCTTCAACAGATATTAATCTGTTATTACTTGTGATAGATGTTATTTGAACAAAAGAACAATTGTCAATTACGATTGGTTGAGCCAGTAGTATAATGTACCGATAGAGAATGTCTTTCACAGAATTCTTAGATACTTTTATTTATGGATAACAATAATGTGAACGTTTATTAAATTTTAAATGGTATGAAACATAATTAACAACATTCCTATTAAAATACAATTGTATTATTTTAATGGCAATACGAAATTCACAAAATGCAGCCCCGACATATTCTTGCTTTTTTTTTGTTTGTTTCGGAAACAAAAACTCCTTTTATATGTAGTTGGACCTAGATTTAATCAGATTGTTATTTGAATATATCAAATATTGCTTGACTTTGTACATTCTGAAATTGTAAGTGGTCATGTGTATAAAGATATTTCGAATAAACCTGATTCGTGATGTGTCGTTTAACTATACTGTTCAAAAATAGAAACATTACAAAAAAAACTAACTGTAGTTGTTACATTAAAGATGATTTAAGACTACAAAATAAACAATCAACAATCGCTTATATTTCTTACCTTTACATTTTCTTAGAAACGCATACATTTTACAGCGTTAAAACGAAAATCCATGATAATATTTCAATTTGTTCGAACTATTGAAGTACTTTGTAAAATATTTATTTCTGAGATATTCTAATGCTTAATATAAATTACGTAAATTTTGCCACTATCTGTTTCATTCATTCTTAGAGCACGTAAAAAATGATTCGAAGCAGATTTCGATCGTGAACTTTGCATTATAATGATTGTGATACTAGTATTTAAAACAAATCGAAATTTAGAATTTTACAAACAACACATATCATGTATCATAATTGTATAACAGTATGTGATGAACTGTACAATTTTAAAGAAATTTTGAGAAAAGATTATGTTCACGACTCATTTCTCTTATAATTCGATTCAACATTTAATAATACTTTAATCAATAATTCTAATTGTATACGTTTTCTGCACGTCAAGGTTTAGAAATTGTAATAATTTTCAAGCGTAAAACACTCACGGAATTAACTGTATGTTTAATTGCGTAAAATCAGGCTAAACAAAATCTTTGTACAAAATTTTATATATCAGTAAACTTAAGCTGAAACAGTATGAGATCTTGAACTCTCACTTTTAGCACATGTCTTACTTTTATATCTTAGAAAATAAGTAATTATGACTGTATAACATTGCTGAACATCGTCCACAGTGCTAACATCAAGTGTAAAGCTTAACACATTAAAGTAATGTTTTTATGGCTGTGTTTAATTGACATTTGGGTCAAAAAACAAAATCGTTTGTGTCACCACTTTCATATTTAAGACTTAAGTATCTAAACGGAAACGTTAAGTCGTTGAAAAGCTATTAGCTCTTAGCAATGGACTCAATAAAAACTCATTGAGTTGAGAGCCTAATACCTTTTCAAATTGAAAAAAAATGCAATTCGCAAATGTTAGAACATGAAATGAGGTTGAACATTAAAGTAAAGAAAGCCACTTAAATACTGAAAGGACATTTGAATTAACCGGATTCTGAAATCACTAAAGCAGCCAGTATTGTAGATAATAAGGAAAGTTTTCATATGAAAATAACGTGACAAAGGTTCAGGTTGTTGATATGTGCACTTCAATACATACTTCTCTTCATTTCTAAGGATTCGAAAAAGGTTCTAACCATAATACGTTAAAATATGCACTTAAATTTCCTCGAACAGTGGTATTATTGAAGCTACAAACGCATTTCTAAACGAAATTGCTTTCTTAGCCTGCCAGTAATGCATTTGATTATGATCCGAACTCCTTTTTTGTGTTACCATGATTTTGTTAAGGAATATCCCATATCCTACTATCCCATATAATCTTTCATTTCTTCAATACCATTACCGTATAATCTTTATTTTTAAGAGTTTCTCATGTGAAAATACAGACGAAAACCCTTTAATCGTTCTCATTCATGTTTTAGCCGTTAAGTGTGATTGTTTGGCTAATGACTTATTACAAAACAACTAGCATCATTATGATTTAAAATCAATTTCAAATGTCAATCACATTGCGTTTTATTCACATATTTCGGAGACATTAAATCCAAAGGTTTATCACTATGATTTACAAACGTACACGGAACAAAACATTTTGTAAAATAAACAAAATAGCAACATAGTATTGTAAATCATCTATTGAAAAACCGCTGTTGTATTTTTAAGTTATTAGATAAACTTATTCTCTTTTAAGTAAGTTGAATAAAGTTAATTTAATCATGAGAAAAAAAACCTTAAATTTTTAGTCAGGAAACAGCCATTTAACACAGAAAAAAATCTTAGTTACAACTGATAAGTTTAAATGTTTCACAGGTTTGTTGTTAAAAGTCATGCAAGATTCATAAATTTGTAAATCATCTGATTAGAAACCTAACTCCAAATGCAATGCATAGTAGCAAAACCAAATTGACCATCGTAAATGTTATGACCATCATCGCCAAAAACTACCATAATAAAAAATTGTGGTATTTCTGCAAACAGAGGCGACACAAAAGATGAGAAATGAAAAATAATGTAGCAAAATATATGGTTTCATAGGAAATGTGTCCACTGTTTGTTATGCTATCAAGATGCTGTAAATTATTTTGTTAAATTTTGATGAGTTTGTCGGTTTTTATTAATTTTTCTTTTTATTTATTTATTTTTTTTTCCTTACGTTTCTGATAAATCTCAATATTATGGGATTGTAACAACAAGAAGTGAAAACAAAAACTATATGGAGTCGTCCTTGGTGACATTAAATACACAATGTTCACTCGACGTAGGATCGGGCGGACCGTGATACAAAGTAAACCGCACTAAGACGTACTGTATATCGAAACAGGTCGGACTGTATTTTGGAATAGAACAAACAGTGATGTTCAGATCCACCATCAGAAATGAAGTGTTTCCTGTCCCGACACTCAGACTACATTTGTTTATTTGATTATTTAAATAAAGGTTGTTTAGGAACCAATAGTAGCACAGTGATTTAATCACTAAAAGGTACTGACAAATTTAAAGATAAAAATATTAAATTCGTTACAGTTGATATATTAAAAAGAATGAGTATCGACATTTAACGCAAATGTATAACATATTAATACATAATTGTTAAGTGCATCTTGTCACATAAAATTTCAATTTAGTATTACAAACACTATTTCCTGATGCGCTCTTTTGGTTAATCCATACGCTCTACACATAATTCACTAATCTTAAGAGTCCCTCACTCCAATGGAAAGCATGAGGTAATAATATTCCCATTTGCTCGCTTACAATTTGGACCCCAAATTATAACAATAGTTCAGTATTCAATAAAGTGCATGCGGCTTGAGAGAACACATCATCGATGTAATTGAAATTTGGTAATTATAGCACTTGTTTTGGAAAAATGATTGATGCTCACTGACGGTCTTATATGTCTGATATATGTTTCTTTTCTTTTGTGTAAAACATGTCTTATCTATTTCATTTGCCGTTATCAAAATGTCTCGAGATCATTGATTTGCTCTAGCTTCTATAGTTCTTTTTATTATTGTTTACGCTGATAACGGTTCCGACGTAATAAACATTTAAGAGATACGTGTCCCAAACCAAAGTAATTTTTCAGAAATGCGCATGAAGACATACCGTTCGTTTCCGAAGGTGAAATTCGTGAAATCTTCTTTTATCCATTCCTGAGATCACGTATAGAATAATTCAAAGCGGATTGAACATATTGGGAAGTGAACAAAGAAAGTTTGCTTTAAATATTACAAACGGACCTTACAGTTCACGTAGATTACTAAAAAAGAGGTCAAAGTATGCATTTAGGCACGCAGAAGAAATATGGTGAAGTCACAAAAATGTGCATTATTTTTTAAAATCTTAAATCGTTTTACTTTTCTTTCAAAAAATCTGACAAAGGAGTGATCCCTCGGAAGCAGTAATTAAAGCAGAATTATTTATGGAAATCGCAGACTACATGTACTTAGTACGATTAAATGTATACCAAAATTTTATTCATTAATGATATGTAACATATGTATAGGCAGTTGGTTAATATCTTATGTCAGTTTATATAGGCAAACAAAATGAAGCTCCTCACAATTCTTAGCCGATATTTCAAAAAAAGGTCAAGTGATGAATAATTTCTTTAACACTGACTTAATTTTTACCAGAAAATATAAAGGTTGTCATTTAAGTTCTTAATTTGATTAGAACGAAAATCTTCTCGACTTAATTGAAATACAAACTAAGAATAATATACCACTCGAGGAAATGTCTGGCGGTCAGTTGAACTTATTCAAAGATCGCATTCCATCAGAAGTGAATGTGCTTTGCTTTTTGACACAAAATAGCATCAATGTTATATAAGCGCAAATTGAAACCAAAGATACAACGGACACAAAAATTGATTAATAATCATAAGAAATGTTAGAATTATACGAACACACTATGTCATCCGCGGACGACCTCCGTTCTCTTTCATGCATTATATATGCTTAAATGATCATTCACTTTAACCGAGTCTGCAAAGGTTATTGAAAGAACACGTCCGATTAAACATATTTTCTGCTATTATACGAATATGCTCGCTCTATAATTATTAAGAAATTTGTTATATAACATACTAAGACCACAATCATTCTACTTCAACAAAATATATTACTCTACATGATAAAATTAAAATTTACGATAAATAATTTTGTCTTCATCACAATGATAACATATTATTAAAGTTAAACTGGTATGAATAACGCAACTGCGTCGTTGAAAATCTTTTTTTTAACTTCGTCTTTGTATAAATGAAATATATTAACTGGCACAGCATTCGTCAGAAGTTCATATATCAAGAATTATTGGGACAACCATTTTATTTCATATATAATAAATTTCGATTATAACTTTGTTTGTTCTTTGATTAACGTATCTTATTTATCACTATATTGTCCTTTGATTGGTCAAAGTCTAGTTATATTATGTTCAAAATATCTCCGTTTATTTTTGAAACATACTTAGAGTGTAATGGTTCACTTTTTGGATGAAATGCACATCTCTCAAATTATTTCTTGTGAAATTATACACCTGAAATATTCAACTTTTGGTTGACACAAAATATTTGAGGCTTATAAAGCTAATGACAAGGTAATAATAATTTGATTAGATTACTTATTTATTCTTTCTAATAATAGTTACACAGTGTTTTCTCCAACACATAATTTTTTAGTTATTGTAAGAATTTCCATATTCCCGTTGTAACAGTTTAGATGTCACTGACCTTTAAAATTGCAGTATATTTGACACTTATCTAATATCTTTTTCTGAAATTAAACCTGCTGTTCCAGTAATGTTTTCTTTATCCTATTGATTACAATGCATGTAATTTGTTCTTATACAGAATGTCACCTTCATCAGTATATTAACCTGTCAGCATGTAGAATGCTCGGACATGAAATAGTCCTATAAAAACCATACACACGACTTTTCACAAATCACTTGGTTTAATTGCTTGAAGTTATTGCTATCTTTAACAGTAAGTACTCCGAGTGCTGCCTTCATTGAAATAAACAAAATGACGCACGAATTAAGCCGCTAACAAAGGTTCATTGCATAGATGATTAAGTAGCTAAAAACATTAAGTTTCAATTTCCTGTCTTAATTGTTTCATTCGTACAAAAAAACATTAATAGATCGTTAAAGATATCTTTAGAAATAAAATTGGATGAACGTTTCGTCCATCAATAATATTGATTTTATAAGTAATGGATATAAAGTGGTAGAGAAGAACGAAATAAATCAAATTGAGTAATGTATTTTTCTATTTAAAAAAACCCACTAGGAAATGGTTCGATGTCAGTGTTGGTTACGTTTAACGTGTTTTAAAGAATTTAAACAGTGTTTAATACAGTAAAATTAAATATTTACCAACATTACAATCAATTCAAACGGTAGCAGCTATCTTATTTCATGTTACATATCAAGTAAAGGAGTATGCCATGAATAAAACAGCATCAACACTTTTCTGGTAGAAAGAAGTTTGCTCCAAACTTCACACGGAACTGTCATCATCTTTATGCACTCGAATAGCTGTTAAACTAATATATAATTAAAAATTAAACTAATTACAATTTCATCAATTAATGAATTTTGTTGATTGCGATCTTCTAAATGGTATATTTATTTTTCAAAAATGATACACCGTCATCCGTCTGATGTGTCAAAAAGATCTGAAAGGAAAATAATAATGACAAATCTAAAACTAAACAAACAGAATCGTTGGATTTAAAGCCTCTGTCGTCAAAAGATGAATGATTTAAATCAGTTATAGATTTTTATAATTATGTACATCAGAGCACACAAAACCAACAAAAAAACAGCAGTGTAAAACAAAAGAGCATTATTATCTTATTAAATTAAAAAAATAATAGCAATTATATTATTTTGACATTAGTTAATGTCATTCAATTATTCCTTTAATGTTATTTGTTTATCTCCGAGTTCGACTTGTAATAAAAAACAAATCACATTATTAACAAGATAAATAAAGCTATGAAATTCAAATTGATGTATTTAATATTGTATCAGTTATATCCAAGACTTTATATTAGTACGAACAATAGAGCGAACAATAGCTCAAAAACTATGTATAAAGAATTTTGATTTCTATTACACTGCACCTTGCCTGTATGGCATATATCAATCAATTAATTATTGCTATATTTATTTAGTTATGCAGATTACAAATAAAGTATAAGAAATTTCAATAGTCATTAATTTTACCAACAAAGAGGTATGGTTTTCGGACAAGAACGTCATCTCAATGAAATGTAACTAAGTTACTGATGCTTTAGGTTCCAAACTAACATACTGGACACTGGATTCAAAACGAATAGCGTCAAGTCTATGACCTCAGTGATATTGATGATGCAATGGGTCTACGACAAACAAAGTGCTTAAACCATGACAAGTTTGGTATGTTAAACATTTTGCAGTATAAAGAAATGGAACAACAGTTACTGAATGAATGCGGCAGAAGAAACACATTTTCGATCACCAAATGGTACAAACATTTGCATTATTATCATAATTATTATCATTTTTATTATTATAATCATTATAAAGGTCTTTACCAACAATTTGATATGTAAAATATATGTCACCAGTGTTTTAACAAATACACAATGCTACAGTCTCTATGTAAATATGCCATCGAAGACATCAAGTACCGCATTTGCAGAGCAACGAACTTTCGGAGACAATGATTTGGATGGTTGATAATTCATACCTTTCACATAATGAATTAAGATATTTTATGTATTTACTTAAACACTATCGAAATATAATGTGCAATTAACAATAAGTGCTCAAAAGCCGCTTAACAGATGCCCACATATTAACATTATGTTACTACTATAATTTACTTCATTTTTTAATTTTAAGGTTATTGATATATAATATATATAGTAGGCATGTTTTTACGAGGGAAACCAACTGCATGTTAGATCTGATAATCACATTTACCTAGTTAATATGACTTTTTATTGAAAGAAGCTATCATGTACCTTAAGGTAAATTGTGGACAAATGATTCGAGAACTTTTTAATTTGTGGCAGCAGGTGCAAGTGTAGCGATTTGTTAATTACTAAAAAAATACTTATACTTGATTTCTTTAATAAAATAGTTAAGATTAAACGAAACTGAATAAATAATGTTGCATACAAAAATATGTACTGCACTTTGTTACGTGTTATTTCTTATTTCTGTTTGATTATTATTTATCCACTAGATCAAGAAATAAGCAGTTTGGGTCGCTAGATCCCTTCGATAAGTGTTTCCAATGAGATAAATAATTCATTATTTTATAACTTTTTCTTCAAGTTATATGAGAGATTATGGTTTTAGTGGAAAATGTAAGAAAGCAGAAATCCATTGTTTTCAAAGTTGTTTGGCCACTAAATAATGTCGATTCGGAAATAAAAATACGAATATAAATAATGCAACTCCTCATTTGTAAATGAATAAGTGCATTTAAGCAAAATAGCAAACTTCATAATTAATGTGTGTTTTATTTAATATTGTTCAAATACCGTTGGTTGCCCTTGTTAACAGTAATACAAACATGTGATATTTTTAACGAAAATATATCAAATTAAGTGTAATAGTGTCTTCTACAAATACGTAAACACACCTTAAAAAGCTACAAGCTGAAGCGACAAATTGCCACCATAACACTAGTCTTGACATAAGTTAATTGACTGCTATTTGAAGCATTGCTCTTAGCCCATCCTTCTTCATAATCTCACTAATGAGGTAGAATGACATCTTCAGCGCAATTCTAAATTGTGCATTTCTCTTACGACAAGTAAAGATTTTATGTCTTCAAATGACTGACAAATTGAAATGATATGTTGATATCTTTTAGAGTGTGTACATGTAGTAAAAAGGATTGGTCAGCATTGGGCACAATTTTCATTAGCAATTCAAATTTTGATAAAAACGAGACATGTATCATTGGAATATTCTCATGTTTCATTTTAATATTTCATAAAATACTAATTGAAAAAAAAAGAAATAAAAGTTATAATTATGAAATCAATATTTATATGATAAAAACATATTGTTTAAGAACAATTTAATATCTGCGATATATGTTGATAATGTTTTATTGTATCATGTATCTCTCCTAGCTGACGGAACTTCGGTGGTTTTACTCGGGTGCTCGCTTGTGTCTGAAATAATGCACGGAGGCTAACCTGAAGTTTTCCTAACAGTTACACTGGAATGTCGTCATATACCCTCTATGGGGTTTGTGCAACGTAAATTCCAACCAGATATAGAGTCTTACACTTACCAAAAACAGCCATATATCGTTATTTCGTGATTAATTGTTATGTATGATATCAAATAGTATCAACACAAGTATTAATTGTTTATCAATCGTTCCATTTTGGACCAATTCTCTTATGAAATTCTTATAAAATATTGTTTGAAACAGTTTTGAATGATTTAGTATGAACATTTATTTTATGAATAATAATATTTTGTTCTAGAACAATGGTTTCTCTGATAAGTTTCAAATCACTCAATTGCAAGGGACGATTAAATATGCAACAACTCCAAAAATGTCATTTTTGTCAAATTCAATCCATAGTTTCTAGACATTAAAAAGTTACTTAATAATGGACACAGTAGCATATCATAGGGTTTATTAATTTTTATCACTTACTCATATGAAAGAACAAAACACTTATTTGAAAACTCTTTGCATGTTTGTCAAATCTAACACAATGTTATAAAAGAAATAAAATATATTGTTATCACTTGACAGAGTAAGTTATTTTTCTGATTCACCTCGATCTACATTATCATTTATTATCACCTAAGGTATTAACTTATGTGTTATTGTATACATGTTTTCTCTTTGTAAAAAAATATTGTAAAGAAAATCACTATTATAAAAATACATCTTCCGGATTTTATAGTTGATTACCATATTAATTACGGTCGGACAGACACAATTCATTATGCAATTCAGTAGGAACTTCCGTTATTAATCGTTTGAATTAATACATAATCAGTGTAAATTTTCTTCAAACTGTCACTTCATCTGGCATATAGTTTAACAAAACTTAAACTAATGACAGCAAATATTATTGATTGGTTTGATATCAATGAATTATTCTCTTTCATAAACTTACTAGAAGCTAAGACATGTCAGAAGAATAAACAAGTAGACAATTAAAATGTAATTGACTTTAGACCTTCTGTTGGAAAAACACTAACATACTGTTACGAAAGGGAAATTTATCAGTTATATGAGTGAATCCATATAAGGTTAAATTAAGGTTACAATGCATAAATTAAAAAATATAAGTAAATTAAGAGCTGATACAGCGTTTTACCAAACAACAGCATTTCGTCTCAACTCGACAACTCAAGTGCACATCAAGTTCCGCAATCTTTAATTGCACAAATCAGGAGATTGCGACTTCACTAGTCTAAGACTACTTATCAAGAATATGAACATAAGTTAATTGCCTGCAAAATGAAACATCGTTCTTAACCTATCCTATATAATCTCGCTAATGATGCGACATGGGATTTCCGATGCATTTTATATGTTCCGATGCATTTATATGTTATTCACTGTTCAGTAATGCCGCATAAAGGAGTATGCCAATCAACGCAAGACAAAACGAAACATTGAGGGTTTGAGATTGATAACAGAATGTCATTTGATTTCACTTCTCAAAATCTGGCTGTTAAAGATTAAAAATAAAATGTTGAAAAGTACGTTTGATTGATGTTGTTTATTTTAGAATATAGCTGATATATTTGCTATAAAATATGAATTTCTGAATATTTTGACATTAAATTGAAACGCTTATGTTCACATTTGTTGATAATGTTTTGCTTATGTATATGTTCGCTTATAAAGAAGAGCAAATAAAGGTAAAGACAAATTCTCTCATTAAGTCTGTTCATGAGAGGCAATAAATAAAATGCAACATCTTGACCGCCACCACCATTGATTTCATATTTGGAAAAAGGGTATTTAGCATCATTATTTTATCAATCAATGTACAGTAGGGTGAACGTTTCGGTTGTCAAAAATAGCGTTTTTCGTGCGTCCGTTTTTCGTGTAACGTGCGTGCGTATAGCGTGCAACGTGCGTTTGCTGAAACGCTTTCTCAAGCGTGCATCGTTTACAAGCGTTTAACGTATATCGTTTTCCGTGTATCGTTTTTCGTTTATCGTGCGTGTGAAAGCGTGCGTTTCTTATTCCCAGAAACGTTTAGCGTGCGTCTGCGTTCGTCTAAGCGTTTTGCGTCTGTTAACTTACTATTGAGAAGTAAAAGAATATCTTAGATATATTATGTAAATTTCTTGTTTCTTAAACATGTAAGAGATGTTCTGTGTCCCTGTCAAAGAATAGAAATATTATATAAAGAAGTATTATTGTGATATTTACATTAAAGTTTTAAAGTTTGTGACCTCGCGGTGAATACTGGTCAGATTTCTACATGCTTTACGCCGAAGATTAATTAGTTTTAATCCTATTTTACATACGCATAAGATATAATTATTAATTAATTGCAACATTTTTGATATTCAATTCAGCAAACAGGTGTTTATATATGCGTTCCAATATATATTAGATATGAAGTTCGTCAGACATCAAATGATATGGTAATCAGACTAGCACCCCACCCCCTTTACAAGTTCATCTTCTGACTTTTCATCAAAGACTGTCCGAATTTAATTTTTAATTTAATTTTTATTCTATCCGAATACTATTTAGGGTGATAATTATTTTAGACAGTTCCTTCCTATTTTTCTCGGCAGATTTATATTGATATGTAACAGCCTGGCAGGGACTCGAACCCCTGACACTCGGAATACGATTCCGCGGCTCTTGAGTTCCTCTTAGCTATTCGGCCGCTTACACGTTTTACTTGTTTAAATACTGAATAGTTATAAACCTACTGTGTATGCAAATATTTCTTCGAATTTCCCAGGGTTACTTAGCATTGTGAATTAATTTCTAGCTGGGCTATACAAATGTATGTCAGTCACAGGGTGAGAAAAAAGTGCATCCTGACATGGACTCGAACCCGTGACGCTCTAAATACCGTACCGCAGCTGTACCGACATTTGTTAATAGTTTCATTATTTGTACATGTATAGTGAACATTTTAATAATTATACATTGTACATTGTACTACATGTATTTCTATATTTTTGTACAAATAAAAATATCTAGATTTTTTTCTTGATAAAAAATTCTATGGTGGCTAATATATACCATGTTGTACTTTTTAGACATGTTATCACAACAGACAGGCTAAGCCACCCTTTACAAAATTCCCCTATCTGACAGCTCATAATCAAGTCATAGACTACTATTTTTGTATGTGGCCTGGGCTTTTACTGTTCACTTACAAACCGTATAACACTGATAGCGAAAAGATGCGCAGGCTGGTCTGGATCCATGCTGGTCGCAAACCCATTATGTTGGTTTTTAACGTGACGCGGCTCAAATATATCTTAATCTTATATGAGGTCCATAATATAAGCCACTTTGATAAACATATATAGCTTTCTTGATTTTT